>NC_140176.1:111224250-111331750 GCF_963971535.1 Notolepis coatsorum | reverse complement strand
ACTCTTTGAAGCCCTGATCATCCACGATGGAAAAAGGCTGGGAGTCTTTCACCACCATGTTGACAAGGGCCTCATCCAGCTCTTGCTTCCGGTCCACTAAGACAGACAAATGAAGAAAAAAATGTAAATAAGGCAAGGCATGATGAACGATACTATTATATCATATTGCATTTGTATAGTGTGTTTAATGAATGATAATGAGTTAATGAGTGTGTAATAATGTTTGTACAATAAATAAAAACCTACCTTGATCTGAGTCCTGCTGGTTCTCCTTCTAATGCCTCAGCATTGAGGACGCATTGTTATTATTATTATTATTATTATTATTATTATTATTATTATTATTATTATTATTATTATTATTATTATTATTATTATTATTATTATTATTATTATAGGCCAATTGGTGACGACACAGCAAGCACTTGACCTGTAGACAAATCAAATTGCATCCAAACTAATTATTTGATGTTCTCTACAAAGCATAATAAATAGGCTACACAACACATATCTAATCATATAGAAATCGAATGCTACTCTTATTTGTACACTCTCAGAATTACACATTATTAAGGAGTACAATGCACACATAGCTTACTAGGACTGATCAGATCAAAGTGTTCCCACATTTGCGAACGGCTTCTCTTCTTAGCTGGCTCCATGATGATCAAAGAACAACTCTCAATAGCAACTCTCAAAAACAACTACCACTCCTACTACAAAACCACACAGATCGAGGGAAATGTTTTGGGCGTTTATGTAGAGTAGAATGCCGCGCAAACAAAGTCTCGCGTTACGAAACAGTCTCGCCGTGTCGAAACCAGTCACATGATTCCCTGAGCGAACGATACACTTACTGGTTCGGAGGTCATAGGTCACGTGACTTTTGCCGTAGCAACGCAGGCTTTAAAGCAGGGTTTGGGGGAAATGTAGTTTCGAGTTTGACGCTTGTATCGGAGCATTGGTTTCATAGGGCCATCACTACATGTATCACTTCAGTGTGTGCATGTATCATTTCATGTGTGTGCATGTATCATTTCATGTGTGTGCATGTGTAGCAGGGTGGATTATCCCTGCTTTATGGGAGTGGTTGTACACGGCCACCTGGTAGCGGGATGCAGTAGAGTTTGATCTAACTGAACCCCCGTCTTTGGGCCCGGAACGTCGAACTGGAGGTCGGGCAGCAGGAGCGGATGGGGCCCAGGATTTACTAACCTGGGGGTGGTACTCTGGTCCTCCTCGCCCTCCAGGGCGGTCAGCAGTAGCTCCCCACACACTCTCACTTCCCCCAGTACCTCCGTTAGCCCTCCCACACCTGGTGACTGTTAGATGACTAATGATTTTCGCTCCCCAAAGCAGTACCCTTCCTTAATGACCTGTAAAGACCTTTGACCATGAAATACGAGTATGGTGGGGAAAGGGTTAAATAATAATAATATTACCCGGACAACAAGGGTTAAGACACAGGCTCAGTAACAGACACACACACCATGTTCCCATCTACGTCTCCTTTATATACTACCTAGTCAAGTCTCAGATACAGAGTTATATCTTAATACACGGGTTATATACACAATATTCACAGGCACCTGGTGCTCTCACTCAACAATACATGGGGAATGTTATTCCCAAAATAGGCACCTTGTGCTCGTTCTATTAATACTACTGCCCCGCTTTGCGGTGGGGAAGAACCAGGTAAATGTTAAAGGAGTTCAATGGGAAATTCAATACAAGAACACAGTTATTACACTCAAAAGAAATGAAATGTGGGCCCACGTTACCAAATGAAAGTCCTAGCTAAAGCCGGCTTAAAATGGTTGGGGTACCCCTAGACGCTGCTGCTAGCGTTCGTTTCGAACAACACTTATCTTCGCCCTTAGGGCCTGCGCCACACAGTGAATTGATTGATATTGTTTCAGCACTCGAAGCGCCGCTGTACTTAACCGAGATGGCGGGCCCACTCTCACCACCACTTGTCCGGGTGGTAAGATGGCCGTCGGGCGATCCCGCGATAACAGCCAGCGGGCCGGGGTAGGCAGCTGGGGCAGTGGCGTGGGCTGGAGGAGCGTGCTGTGTTGTGGCGACCTCTGCTGGAAGAAGAGGCGTCCTCGGCTGCGTCGAAGAGACGTCCACTGAGGGGCTGAAGGGCTGAGCTGGCGCGCGCTAAGCTGTGGGCTAACCTAAACACAGCTAAACTGTGGGTCTTGGTAGACCCTCCTGCTGTCGCCTATATAGCTAACGTGGCTATGTGATTGATTGATTGAATTGATTGATTGATTGAAAACTTTATTAACAGATTGCAGAATGGGTACAATACAGTACAGCTCAATACACACAATTGTTAAGGGGATGCAGACCAGAGAAAGACTTTCGTCTTGTTTACATCAGGGTCCCCCATTTTCAATTCATCAGGACATATATGACATACATGACATACAGATAGTCAGTACTGCTACATCTATACATTTATGACATACCAGATTTGCAAATACAGTACTGTTTGTGATACAGAAGGAGTCAGGAAAAGGGAGTATATACATTTGACGTAGAAACTGTACATTGGAGGAGGTTGGGTGGGGGGGGGTTGGGTACACTGGGATATTGACAACCATACTGGGTAATCTACATTGGAGGTGGTTGGGGGGGGGGGGGGCACACTGTATATACAAGCAAAACTGTACATTGAGGGGGTGGGGGGGGGACACTGTACAAACAAACAAAATTGTACATTGGACTATTGACAAAACCATACTAGGTAAATGACTGTACATTGGAGGGGGTTGGGTTAGGATATTTACAGGGGCCAGTGTTGAATTGCAGTCTCCCGTAGGTGTCCCTTGAGAGAGGTTTTGAAAGTGGTAGTGATCCACATTTCTTTACAGCTTTGGGTAGGGCGTTCCACATTGATGTGGCATAATTGCGAAACGTGTTTAGTCCCTTATTTGAGCCGAATCTGGGTTTAACATGATTTGTGGCGCTCCCTCTGGTGTTGTGATCGTGGTATTCACTGACCTTTGGGAAGTATTTTGACATGTACATGGGTACCTTGGTCGTGTAGTGTATCTTGTAGACCAGGCCCATTGCAAGTTGCTGTACTCTGTCGTCTACTCTAAGCCATCCTAGGTTGTCAAAGTGGGCAGGGGTGAGGTGGGTTCTAGGAGTAAGGTCAAGCAGTAGTCTGACCAGTTTGTTTTGAGATGTTTGTAATTTTGTTTTTAGCGCCTTTGAGGTGCTTTGGTACCATGAGGTGCAAGCATAGTCGTAGTACCCCTGAATGAGTGCTCCTGCCAGAGTCTTCAGGGTATTCTTGTTTACCAGAGAGGAGATCCGGTACAAGAATCTAGTTCGTTGGTTGACTTTTTTTATTACATTGGATGCCATTTTGTCACAGGAGAGATTAGCCTCTAGGATGGAACCCAGGTAGGTAATTTCATCTTTTCTTGTGACAATATTGTCACCCACTGTAACTGAGAAGCCGTCGGTCTTGCTGAGTTTGTTATTTGAACCGAAGAGAATGGACTCGGTTTTGCCCATGTGTAATGATAGTTTGTTATCAGCGAGCCATATGCAGATTCTGCCTAGTTCCGAGCTGAGGGTTTTTTCAACCTGTAACTTGTTCTTGTCAGAGACCAGCAGGGCTGAGTCGTCCGCAAACAGGAACAAGTTGCAGTCACAAGCTGACGACATGTCATTTGCATAAATTAGGAACAGTAGCGGTCCTAGTATGCTTCCTTGTGGAACACCACAGCTCACTGTGAGGGGGGGGGATAGGGTGCCGTTTACCTCCACCATCTGTTCCCTCCCCTCAAGGTAGGATTGCATCCAGCTCACTGATAGACTATCAAAACCAATTGCTTTTAGCTTGTCAATCAGCACCTGTACACCACCTGTCTTCGGCGACGCTCGCCTAGTGGTACACTCGAAGTGTCTATAGCCGTTAGCTACCAGCTAATATACCGCGTAAACTTCTAGGATAACCCGAGGTATTACTGAAGTTTATTCCTTTCTCTGTTTCACTAGTCCAACACTCCACTATCGCTTGTATTTCTATGATAACCCGTTTTGTAGCAGAGTCTCTCTATCTCTCCCGCTTGCTCTCAACGGGGCTCTCCGAGAGCACACGTCTGTCCACGTTCACTGTCGAAGAGAACTTCCTCCTGTTCCGCTCTCCAGGTAACCAGCGTCTTGCTCAACTCCTTTCTCCTCTGCTCCGCCTGCCACCACCGCCCCCTGCTGGCGACCGCGAACTGGTCCCACAATGGGACACTCAAGGCAGGAAGAAGGATGATTTAGTGTCACGTTAATAATCCATATTGAAGCCGGAGGGATGAAAGAGAACCTTGCGTTATTTGTCCGGGCGAGATATCAAAGAGAAACACTGGTTATCATGTCTTTGTGCACACAGGGGAAGTAAAAAGTTACGTTAGCACTTCTGAATAATAAAAGAATATTCAGGATGCTACACATGTATCAATTCAAGTTCAAGTTCAAGTTCAAGTTCTTTAATAGTTGTCATACAGAAGTACAGAATACTTTCATACAAAATGCTTCTTACGCTCCAGAGACTGTGCTAGACAAGATAGTATCAAATAACATAATAACATAATATAGCATGAATTTAGAAGAAGAAAATGAGGTCACAGTTGTTCGGTATAGACATATGTACAATGTTCTGAGTTACCATATAATATACAATACACAATACTATGCAGTGTACTAATGTACAGTACTATCTAGTGCAAAGCAGAAATGGGATGAGGTACAATTTTAGGTACAATTTACAGTAAGGTGTACGAGTTGTAGTGCAATCCTTCATCCATAAATATAAAGTGTGGGGAGTGGGTGCTACAGTGTGTTTGTTTAAAGTGGGTGTGTGCTATAAAGTGTGTGTAGTGGGTGCTACAGTGTGTTTGTTTAAAGTGAGTGTGTGCGTGTGGATGTGTGTGCTATGTGTGTTTGGTGGTTGTTGTTGTGTAGTGTTCATTCATTGTTCGTTTAGCAGCCTGATGGCCTGGGGATAGAAGCTACTTCTGAGTCTTTCTGTGCTCGCCTTGAGACTCCTGTATCGCTTGCCTGACGGCAGCAGTTCAAAGAGGCAGTTGTTCGGGTGGCTCGAGTCCTTAATAATTCTCTTAGCCTTCCCCTTGCAACGCTTGTAGTAAATGTTCTGGAGGGTGGGGAGCCCCCCTCCAATTGTGCGTTCGGCTGAACGTGTCACTCTTTGTAGTCTGCTTTGGTCTTTTGCAGTGCTATTCCCAAACCAGGAGGTGATGTTGCCGGTCAAGATGCTCTCTATTGTACATGAGTAGAAGTTCTTAAGGATCTTCTGGCTGACTTGGAACTTCCTTAGGCGCCTGAGGAAGTAGAGGCGTTGTCGTGCCTTCTTCACCACACTGTTAATGTGTATGGTCCATGTCAAGTCCTCGGATATGTGGGCTCCGAGGTACTTGAAGCTGTTGACTCTCTCAACCGGTGCCCCGTCGATGCTGAGGGGGCTGTAGTCCTTGACCCCCGACCTCCTGAAGTCCACAATCATCTCCTTTGTTTTGCTGACGTTCAGGGAGAGGCTGTTTTCCTGGCACCATCCCGCCAGGACCTTGACCTCTTCCAGGTAGGCCCTCTCGTCGTTGGCAGAGATCAGGCCCACCACCACTGTGTCGTCAGCAAATTTGACGATTGTATTGCTACTCCGCTGAGCCACACAGTCGTGTGTGTACAGGGAGTAGAGGAGGGGACTCAGAACACAGCCCTGGGGGGCCCCTATGTTGAGGGTGATGGATGAGGAGGTGCAGTTGCCTGCTCTCACCACCTGGGGTCTGCCAGTCAGGAAGTCCAAGACCCACTGGCAGAGGTCATAGCCCAAGCCCAGGTCCCTGAGCTTGGCTATGAGTATGGAGGGGACTATGGTATTGAATGCCGAGCTGTAGTCGATGAATAGCATTCTCACATAGTTCCCCTGCCTCTTGTCCAGGTGTGATGCTGCTGTGTGCAGCACATGGGATATGGCGTCCTCCGTGGACCTGTTGGGGCGGTATGCAAATTGCAGGGGGTCCATGTTGATGGGGAGGGAGGAGCAGATGTAGCCCTTTACTAGCTTCTCAAAGCACTTCATGGCTATGGAGGTGAGAGCTACAGGGCGGTAGTCGTTGAGGCAAGCAGGCTTGGATTTTTTGGGTACAGGGATAATAGTGGACTTCTTCAGGCAGGTGGGGATGACAGCCTGTTCTAAGGACAGGTTAAATATGTCAGTGAATACTGGGGCCAGTTGGTCGGCACAGACTTTTAGGACGCGGCCGGGGATGCCGTCCGGACCTGCTGCCTTCCTGATATTCACTTTTTTAAAGGTCCGCCTCACCTCATGCTCTGTTACCCTGAACACTGCGCCTCCATCAGCAGCCGACCCCCCCCCCCCCCATTGCCGAGGCTTGTGAGCTGGTGTTGTTATTACCAGCATCAAACCTCGCATAGAAGGTATTGAGGTCGTTTGCTAAGGAGATGTCACTGTTCAGTTTGAGGGAGGCGCCTTTGTAGTCTGTCATCGTTTTGAGCCCCTGCCACATAGCTCTAGAGTCAGCTTGTTCAAACTGGAGTTCAATTTTATCCCTGTAGCGCCGTTTGGCCTCTGACACTGTCCTCCTTACGTTGTGTTGCGCCACCTTGTGGTCATTCATGTTGCCTGCCACTAGGCCGTCATTGTATGCTTTGGTGCGCTCTCTCAGAGCTTCACGGACGGATTTGTCTACCCAGGGTTTTTGATTTGGGTAAACTTTCATTTTGGTAGTGGGGATTGTTTCTTTCACCCTAGTACAGACATAGTCCAGCACTGTCTCCGTGTAGGCATTAATGTTATCTGTGTCGCGGAATACAATCCAGTCTGTGTTGTGAAACACTGACCGGATCGTATCCTCTGACGTCACATCCCATTTCTGCACCTCTCGCGAGACTACGGGAGTACTTTTAATTCTTTGTCTGTACTTTGGTGTAAGGAAAATGGATGCGTGATCTGACTTGCCAAAGCCACTATCAGAATGAGCCTTGTAGCCACCTTTAAATTGCGTGTAACAGTGATCTAGGATGTTACCGCCTCTGGTGTTGCAAGTCACATGCTGGTAGAAATCAGGCAATACCTTTCTCAGATTGGCGCTATTGAAATCTCCCAGTACTAAAATGGCGGCGTTAACGTTCGTCGCTTGTATACTATTTACCTCGTCGTGGAGTCTGGAGAGCGCGGCGTTGTTGTTGGCTTGCGGTGGAATATACACTCCGACCAGGACGATCGCCGTTAACTCCCTCGGGAGGAAGAAAGGACGACACTTGATGGTTATATATTCCAGTTCTGGGGAGCAGTGGTTGGATAATTCCTTCACATTCGTTGGATCACTCCAATTTTTGTTAAACATGAAGGCAATACCTCCACCACGTTGTTTACCGGACTCTGATTGTGTCCGATCCTTCCTATGGATAAAGAAGTGATCCGCTGGTTGAATCGCGTGATCTGGAACCTCCGGTGTTAGCCATGTTTCGGTGAAGCAAAGGACATTGCAGTCCCTAACGTCTCTTTGATATTGAATCCTTGCTCGGATGTCATCCAGTTTATTGTCTATTGATTGTACATTGGCTAGCAATATACTGGGAAGTGGTGTACGGTGTCGTCTGGATCTCAGCCTGTTTCGGATCCCAGCCCTTTTTCCTCGACGTCTTTTCCTGGGATCTAGGAACAAAGGATCTGGTCCTAGTCTCCGGAGGATTTCTTCCGGCCATTGATGTGGTTCGGAAAGTTGATCCAGCGAGTAATCCAGTTGGTAAGTTTCCCGTAATCCAATGTCTATGAGTGACTGACGGTCATATACATTAAATGCACCAACAGTTGGTACGCACAAAACTCTAAAAACTATAAATATTAACAAAAGTAAACACAGTCTCGACGGAGCTAACAGAGAGGCAGCCGAACGGGGCGGCGCCATCATCATGCATGCATCATGTGTGTGCATGTATCATTTCATGTGTGTGCATGTATCAATTCATGTGTGTGCATCTATCATTTCATGTGTGTGCATGTATCATTTCATGTGTGTGCATCTATAATTTCATGTGTGTGCATGTATCATTTCATGTGTGTGCATGTATCATTTCATGTGTGTGCATGTATCATTTCATGTGTGTGCATGTATAATTTCATGTGTGTGCATGTATCATTTCATGTGTGTGCATGTATCATTTCATGTGTGTGCATGTATCATTTCATGTGTGTGCATGTATCAATTCATGTCTGTGCATGTATCATTTCATGTGTGTGCACAGGCCCGGACTGGCCATCGCAAGCACCGGGAGTTTTCCCGGTGGCCTGGCCTGCACAGATAAAAAAAAATTAAAAAATCATAAAAAAAATAATTATTATTTTTTTTAATTATTATTATAATTTTTTTGCCGGGCCATTGTTTCTAGTTGTGGCGGCGGCACGGCGCGATAGTTAGATAACCTAGGTGGGTGGGGAACAACCAGGATTTCACTGTCTGCGACAGAGTTGGAGAACTATCTGACTCCCTCTCCCTCACGCGGATCACACACACAATGCCGTGCTGCCGCTTATGATTGGTGGAGGCGGGACCAGGCGATACAACTGATTGACAGCGGAGGCGGCGAATGGAATGGCAGATGGCACTCAGATGCAGAATAACAGCCAGGCAATGAGCCAGGTAGTGAGGGACTCGAGTCGGGAGAGATACAGTAGAGCGAAAGTCAATTAACGTTGATGTCAAGATGGACAGTGGAAGAAAGAGAAAGGGTGGAGGAGAGAGGGATAAAACAAAGAAAAAGAAAGGCCCTTACAGGAGATGCTGCTAAATCCGGAAACATTTATCAAATGTTTTCTTGCACCAAGGTCAAGGAACCAGCAGGTTAGTCAGTGATAAAAATAAACATGTGGATGTTAGCTAGCTAACGTTACCATGCAATGCATCATCTCCCCTGTCAAAAGCCCAATGTTAAATCTGCCAAGAAACAAATAAATAATTTAACCCTTGTGTCTGAAAACTAAAGTGTTATACTCTTACCATATTAGGGGACTAAATTGAAAAACGCCATAAAAAAATTATATGTTGAAATAATTTCCCACTTTCTTTTCCATAAATATTTTATTCAACTTCAGATTAAAAATGAAATACCCCCACTTTTCTGAAAGGAGTTGTTAAATCTGACATTACAAAAAACAATATGTGGTCGTTATGATTGGGGCTGAAGTTGAATAAACAATTTATGAAAGAGAAAGTCAAAATAATTCCAAGATAATTCAAAGATTACACACCTTTGCCACATATTATTTGCCACATATTATTGGCTACAAACATAATCACTGCAAAGTTATCAAAAAAATAAGAATCTGATCAGACACAAGGGTTAAGTTGTTGTTCCCTTTCTAATTTCCTCAAAAACATTTAGTCTAGTTAATGTGATCAATATTATTTGACAATTGATGCTTTTTGTTGGAAATTTCAGTCAGTGAGTTCATACTTTGAGCTCATTTTATAGTTAAAATGATTGAGACAACGCAATCTTCTGTCTTCGTTGTGCATGCATGCGTGTGCTCACCACATGCGATACATGTGTCACTATTCTGGCAGTGGCTACTGTTATTATAGTATTGTAATGAAAGGTCTGTTATTTAATGGTTGTGTAAAGGGCTATTTTAACTGTTGATGGGTAGTGCATCAGTAAAGTGAATATGGTATTGTGCTCTTGCTCTGTTTGAATAGGTGGAGAGAGTGGGTAACTGTATTATAATAGTAAATAGAAAAATATGTTGTGCTCTTGGTTTTTTCTTTTTGAAGGTGGAGAGAGTATTGCTAGTGCCACAACAGTTTTATTTGAGGTTCATAACAGTACATTGTACTAAGCAATTGTTGGCTCATTAGTTTGTGATTCACATGCACTAAAAGTCACCAGAATGCATGAAATTGAGTCTTTGTAACAAAAAAAATCCTGGTGGGGGACCCCCAGACCCCCCACTTAAAAAGTGGCCTGATTGGGGCTATATTTCGCGCTATATCTCCCGGTATGAATTATTTCCCCAGTCCGGCCCTGTGTGTGCATGTATCATTTCATGTGTGTGCATGTATCATTTCATGTCTGTGCATGTATCATTTCATGTGTGTGCATGTATCATTTCATGTGTGTGCATGTATCATTTCATGTGTGTGCATGTATCATTTCATGTGTGTGCATGTATCAATTCATGTGTGTGCATGTATCATTTCATGTGTGTGCATGTATCAATTCATGTGTGTGCATGTATCATTTCATGTGTGTGCATGTATCAATACATGTGTGTGCATGTATCATTTCATGTGTGTGCATGTATCATTTCATGTGTGTGCATGTGTCAATTCATGTCTGTGCATGTATCATTTCATGTGTGTGCATGTATCATTTCATGTGTGTGCATGTATCATTTCATGTGTGTGCATGTATCATTTCATGTGTGTGCATGTATCAATTCATGCGTGTGCATGTATCATTTCATGTGTGTGCATGTATCATTTCATGTCTGTGCATGTATCATTTCATGTCTGCATGTATCATTTCATGTCTGTGCATGTATCATTTCATGTGTGAGAATTGTAGCTCCATATTTGTATACAGAGAAGCACTTAAATCATTGAATGGATATTGCAGTGAAAATGCTAATGGGAAAGTATAAAATAGAATGAATAGTTGTAAGGATTAACATTTGAAGTAATGCTTTATAATTAGAACAGCTGGGCCAACAACAGTATACAGCAGCAGTCTCAAGTGTGTTATTGCTATCGCTATATTGACAATGTGAACAGATTTGTTTGTATTATTATTTCATTGATTGATTCATTGATTGATTCATTACCCAAATGTGAACAATTGTGTTTGATATTGAGATTGTTTGTATTATTGTTCATTGAATTCATTACACAAATGAGAGCAACAGCATGTGTGTTTGTTTGATTCTTCACCCCCCCCCCCCCCCCCCCCCCCTATGCAACTGCGGTCAAGTGAGCCGTCTTTGACTTTTGCGTGGTCAAACCAGCCGCTCCTGTTTTTCGAGTGCGCGATTAGTTCCAGGTTTGCGGTAATGCATTCAAACAACCCTGGGACGCTGTTGTAATGAACCAACGTGACTTTTGAACACAGTCTCACAAGTAGATCTTACAGATATACTTAATATGACATTGAATGCGCATCGAATCAATAGGACGTTTAGTCGAATCAATAGGACGTTTCGTATGTGCAGTATTATTGAACATCGAATCAATAGGACGTGCAGTATATTCGACCACTAAAGCTACAGACAATTCCACAGAGGAACACTTCCGGTGAGGATTTCAAAGTAAAGGATGGCATGTGCTTAATTTCTATTATTTCATTAAGTTTGTACTTAATACTTCTTAAGACTACGTGCATAAATAATATGAACTACTTTTACTGTGTACTTTGAGTAATTTGAGTTTCAAAGTCCTTTTTATAGAACAATGAGCATTTTCGACTAAATTTGATGTGGGATAAAAACCATTTTTCCCATAAGCAGTTTATGAAACTGCCACGGTTGTACTTAGTACTTCTTAGACTACTTGTACAAATTATATGAAATATTTTTACTGTGTACTTTTTGAGTAATTTCAGTTTCAAAGTAATCAAAGTTAGTCGAAAATGCTCATTCTTGACGACTTTGAAAC
This sequence comes from Notolepis coatsorum, assembly GCF_963971535.1. NCBI lineage: Eukaryota > Metazoa > Chordata > Actinopteri > Aulopiformes > Paralepididae > Notolepis > Notolepis coatsorum. Next base: position 111,320,048 of record NC_140176.1, on the reverse strand, counting down.
TGAAATTACTCAAAAAGTACACAGTAAAAAAAATTCATATAATTTGGTATAAGTAAGGTATAAGTATGTTTTCATCTCTTTCTGCAGCTTTCTCCAGAACGTGATTTATAGCCCCAAATGCATTATATTGATGATGAAATACAGTTTGATAGCAATCGGCGCGATATAAAAAATTACAACTGGACGTACTTCTGGAAGTTACTACACGTCATCTGATGTTGACCGGATGGGCGAGGGGGCGTTTATAATTCCGTGGGCAGCGTTATACCATTCATCTAATGTGGGTCATATGTTCATCAGATCAGTTAGTATCGAACACGGTAATATTACATGCTAAAACTCACCCCAGTCTCCTCGGGCCGTTGGGCGATCAGCGTGGGGTAGACAGTTTTCCATTATGGGATGTCGAAATACCCGGTCCATTTCCAGGTTGTATAATACGTCCAAATCATGTTGTTTATCGAGTTATTGGCAACGGATCGCTATGTATTGTGTCGAGCTCGAGTCCCGGGACCTATAGCGAGTGCCCGGAAGTAATATGGGTGATCACCACTTCATCCACATGACTTCCTGTTTGGCGCTTCTGCCGATCGGCCACCAGATGGAGCTCTTGAACCGCTAGAGGATTGAGAGGAGCTCAGAACTGTGTGTGAAGGCTGCAGAGGGGAAATATGATTCCGATCACAGATTTTTGAAATATTGATATCAAAGACGAGTTACGGCGTCCTAGGCAACTTGAGCATGGCTAGGAAAGACGCCTAAACATGTTTTCGGCACTTAAAGTGTTAAGAAGTATTAAGTACAAACATGGCAGTGTCATAAACTACTTATGAAATAATAGAAATTAAGCACATGCCATCCTTTACTTTGAAATCCTCACCGGAAGTGTTCCTCTGTGGAATTGTCTGTAGCTTTAGTGGTCGAATACACTGCACGTCCTATTGATTCGATGTTCAATAATACTGCACATACGAAACGTCCTATTGATTTGACGAAACGTCCTATTGATTCGATGCGCATTCAATGTCATATTAAGTATATCTGTAAGATCTACTTGTGAGACTGTGTTCAAAAGTCACGTCGGTTCATTACAACAGCATCCCAGGGTTGTTTGAATGCATTACCGTAAACCTGGAACTAATCGCGCACTCGAAAAACGGGAGCGGCTGGTTTGACCACGCAAAAGTAAAAGACGGCTCACTTGACCGCAGTCCTATGCAGGGGGTGCAACACTAGGTCCTCTGCTGTGCAGGGTCCACCTAACAGAGGACATGGAAGGAGGTGCTCCATGGTCTGGGGTTCTGTGCCACAGTCGCATGTGGTTGGGCCACTAAGATAGCCCCATCTGCTTGGGGCTTCCCTGGAACGGCCAACACCTGGAAAGGAGCTAAGCAGCTATGACCCACGTGGCGTGTGGCCGGGACTACACACAATATCGGACCTTAACAGGAAACCCAACAGCACCGCTAACATTGCTGCCTCCCTACCGGATGAGCTGAACAGCTTTTACGCCCGTTTTGAACGGTACCACCAACTTTCCAGGGGAAGCCCCACCACTCATTAACCCCTCCCACAAGTCTGTACGATGAACGGTACATGAGATATGAAAGTTATTGCAATGGACAATAATCTATTCATAAATAATTGTAATGCATGTATATCAATGACAATAGGTTCACTATGGCATGTCTATATATTGTTAACAGGTACCAGAGAGCTGATTACCAGCGAACCTGTATAATATCACCCTCTTGTGGTGAAAAGCTATAATTTCATACTGAATATGCATTTCAATGATATAAATGAATTAACTTAAAATACTTTACAAAACTGCCCTATTGTGAGGTTAGCTGCGGACAGAGATAGACAGGTGGACAGAACCGACCTGATGGAGATAATTATTATATTATATATAGTGTAGAGGCACTAAACCAACATTCATCTCTATGTGGGGGAATGGTATCCAACAAACAGTAAAGTAGCAACGGAGAATGAGACACTTGTTTTAAATTAAACCATTATTTTATTTTTCTGCCTAGGTTACGTCTCTAAACTCTTACTGACAAAGAAATCACTTCCTGTTCCTTATATTATGGGGAGGGGGTAATAGGTTAAACCCACATTAAGATATTTCTCACAAATTAATAATATAGCCATACCATCGGTAATATGAACAAAAACTAAATCTTTATATTAAATCAAATTAGTGTAAATATTTATATTCAATAATGTAAATGAATATAAAATCTTCATGAACACAAAATCACTATTCTGGCTGCTACATTTCCAATCCCTAATTGTTACCGTGGAAGAATTATCAATGAATGATAATTGTTGTGAAGGGCCAGATTAAACCGAATATATATATTTATTTATATATATATATTTAATTGTATTTGTATATTCTCTAATATTCCCTGATATCCCTTGTATATTCCTTGTACAATATGCATTGAATATCCATTCTAGCCTACTGAACATCCCATAATAGTCTCCATTCTACTATTGGTCGAGACCTTGGTGCCAGGCTGCCATACCCCTCAGACCCAGTTCAAACGTACCGCTCCACATGTACGAACAAGTCCTAGTTCCGCGTAAGAATCTGGCTACCGCACCACTAATGGGACTTTGTTCATAGTGCGTATATATACTGCGCTACTAAAGTAGGACTTTCTTTTCAGTCCAGTTTCTTACCCTCCAATAGAGTCACAGACGTAAAGCCTCCCCGCGACGCCACGTGTGGGAGTAAGGCCAAGTTCGCCTACCATCGGTATTGAGACATCGTGTATATTAATATTTGAATAGTCATATTTGGCACTATATCGTCGAGTTGGACGTAGTCTATTAAGCTAATAATAGTCTGTTAATATATAGTGCTTCGTGCGGTGAGAATACTACCGTAGTCAGTACCCCATCGTTTCGGGCAGAGAACTGGCTGCTTACCCAGGGTGGTTGACCCCATGTGAAGCTGCACCCGAGGAGCCCCAGAGCCGACGAGCGAGTGGACCTGTATACCGGATTATTCTACCGACGACAGCCCGCCTTCCCAGGCACGGATTATGCTTTGTATACTTTGATTATTCCATGGATAAAGACCCCCGACACTGCCGTGTGTTGGAACCCCCCCCCCTGGAGAGGACGCAAGGTGAGGAGACGCTCTGCAAGACGAGGTCGCTTCACGTCTCTCCCCCGTGGACCGGAGAGAGCCGGCCCACAAAGAGTCCACCTGCTTTCATCTGTGGTCCAAGGATCGCCGGCGCATTGAACGGCACTACAGTGGGTTCACCTGGGATACCCTTGGCCGGACGAGGCAGCCGGATTCTACCCCCCCCCCCCTTCCTACTCCTGTCGGCTTACAAGCGACCGGATTAACCCCCTCTAGTGTATCCAGTATATAATCATTAAAGTATCATCGCTGTTATTCCTTAACTATTCCAGGTCGTATATTTACCACCTGCGCCATCAGAGATTGGACATTCTCTATTGATATACCGACGAATACTCTTTGCCATAAAAGTGCATACTATTTCAATTCATAAATGTAATTAAGTGATTACGTGCTTGCTCTACACACCATTGCTGTGTAGTAATAAACGCATACTTCGACTTCGTACATTTGTGTTGGATCCGTTTCATCTACGTGAGAGTGTTTATGATAATATATTTATGCCGTGTACTGGGTGGCCGAATATTAAGTACAAAGGTAGTGGTAGTAAGTATCATATCTAGTAATACAGTCAGGGAATTGTACCCCTCAGTTACAATTGGTCCTTCGAGCCGGAGGGTAATTAGTGTAATATTAATATAGTGTTATTAATATTGAAATGGCCTATGATGAACACTCCACGAAACGATCCTCCTAACCAACGCCCGCAGCGCGAACGACGGCTCCCTCAGTACTTAGAGGCTTACGCTGTCAGTCAACAACCTAGTCTTCTACTAACAGTAAACGCGGTAAACTAGAAAGTAAAAGTATGTCTAACCCCAACGCCCAGACTACCCCGACCATAGAGGCCCCTACGGGCTCTAATGTAACTGACCAAGTTCACGGTGGGGACCAGTGGGAACCAGACATGACTTCACACCCCGCCAGTACTGAAGAAGTAGTCCCCGATGAGTCCCGGGAGGAATACAACGCTACCGAGAGAGAACTCGGCACGGAAGAAGACGGGGAGAGCACCGTGGAGATAGAGCTCCAAGGCTCCGCAAGGAGTACCCCGAGGGAAGGCTCCCCTATACAACCGCCTTCTCCCAGCGAGGCAGAGAGGACCCTACAGCAGGCCTTCCTCATCAGCCTGAACGCCGCTGCTGAACGCGACCGACTGCAGATCCAGCAGCGAAGCGAACACGAGCAGATACGTCTAGAAATAAGACGCATTCAGATGGAAGAGAATGTGGCCCGAGAACGAGCCGGTGCCCAACGGGACGCAGCGCGCGACAGACAGCAGTCGCAACTAATAGAACAGCTGATCAGACGGACAACACCCTCTCCCTCCGCCAGAGGCTCCAGGAACTCGTCTAGACACACCTCCAGGGCGGCATCCCCTAGCCGAGTAAACAACCCTGAACTTGACCAACAGACGAGGTCTATACCCCCCACAGACCACCTCCCCCCACCGGTCCAAGCGAGACCTAGCAACCGGGAAGGAGCAGCATATCCTGTGGAGAGGCTAAACCAGAGACTACAAGCACTGGATGACCTAACTGAAGACGAAGAGGAAGAGGAGGAGAACCACGCCCGAAGACAGCACAGTACTCTACCGGTACAGCCCAGGCTATACTCCCGCGGAGCTGCGCTACAGACCCCCGACTCTATACACGGGTGAGCACGACGCACGACCCGCACCGAGGAACAGCACCTGGACAAGCGGGCCATGGTACACTGCCGGTACCAGCCCATACCAAGGAGCGGGAGGAGACTCGCCTAGGAGGCCTCTCCCCCAACGCTCGCCGATGTATCCACAGTCAGCATCATACATTGGCACGCCTATGGTACCCGACTTCACCCAAGAGAACCGGGCCCAGTATACAGAACTCCGCATGTGTCTGGAGACCATGTTGGTGGATGTATTGGATGAACGCCACAAATACGCCATCCTACTGAAGCACTTAAAGGTACCCCGCGCACATAATATAGCGCTCGCCTACGCGACTTCCACCACCCCATACACAGCAGCGCTGGTAGCATTGGACCAGAGGTATGGGCGCATATGGGATTACGTGATCCAGGAGATCCGACACATCGACCTATTACCCCCAGCAATAGACAATCGAGCACTGGACGACCTGTCCATCAGAGTGCAGTCCCTGGTAGGGATGTTGGGAGCGCAAAGAGAGAAGGGGAGGCATGAACTTTACGCCAACTCAAATGTGGAAAGGATTCTGGAGAAGCTGCCGCCCGCTCGTCAGGAGCGCTTTAGGCGGCAGAGGGACCACAGAGACCCGAATGGCCCCGAACCGAACCTCCTCGATCTAGCAGACTTCCTGGCGAGAGAAGTCAGCAGCCTACGGCTAGATACATTCGGACGGAGCACCCCTGGCTCCAGAGAAGGAACCAGACGACTAAATGATGGAAGAAGATCGGTGACTGTGATGCACCAATCGGAGTCAGTACCGAGCAGCAGGAGCCACAGTACCCCCTCCAGAACGGAGAAGTGGAAGATAGTGTGCCCCTACTGTGAGAAAGAACACTGGCTAGCGCAATGTGACTCCTTCCCCAAGCTGAACGCGGAGGAAGCAGGTCAATGGATAAAGTCCAACAAGCGCTGTTTTCGCTGTGCGCGCTCACACATGGCAGCCGAATGCCGCTTAAAGAAAAGGTGCACCAAGTGCGATGGAGCCCATCTGGACATACTTCACGACAGTAACAGACGGCGCCCTTCACCTGCACCATCCAGCCGCAAAGCGAGCGTCATGTACATCGATCCCGCCAGCAGCAGTGGAGCCCGAGTACTCCTAAAAGTAGTGCGTGTGACACTAAGCTACCAGAATAAAGTCCTGGACACTTACGCCGTCCTCGATGACGGGTCAGAGAAGACCCTGCTGCTCGCCTCCGCTGCGGCCCAGCTAGGGCTGCGGGGAAGCGAAACCCAAATGACAATTCGGACAATAAGACGAGATTTGAAGACGATAAAGGGCGAGAATGTCTCATTCTCTATCGCAGCAAGCGGCCAGCCTGAGCGACGGTACCAGATTGCAGACGCTTTCACCAGCCAAGAAATAGGACTGTCGCGGTACACATACCCCGTCGCCAAGCTGATGGAGAAATATGCACATCTGCGCAAGTTACCGATCCCGCTCATAGACAATGCTATGCCGACCCTGTTGATAGGCTCCGACCATGCAGACCGATAGACCGGGTTCATACCGGACCCCGAGGCTGTCCTGCAGCAGTCGAGACCCGTTTGGGATGGACTCTCCAAGGCCCGCTCGCCAAATCTCTCAACCGAAGTACAGCCACTAGATGTCTCCACTCCCGAGTCACAGAGGGAGAAACCGCACTCCTGCAACACGTAGAGCGGCTATGGACCTTGGAACAAATGCCCTTTAAGAACGGAAAGAAAGACATTCGCTCTAAAGATGACATTTACGCCATTCACCTCCTCGAGACAGGGACCAAGAGAGTCCCGGTCAACGGCGTGTTGAGATACGCCACGCCACTCCTGCGGCGAGAAGGAATGCCTACTTTCCACGCCAAGACAGACGCCACAGAACGGTACCTGCTGAACACGGAGCGGCGCTTAGCCAAGAACCCCGCCCAAGAGAGTGTATACCGCGCTGAGATTGAGAAGCTCATCACAGCGGGACACGTCACAAAGATGGACATTAAAGAGGCTGACCAGACCACTGAATCGTGGTACGTGCCCCACCACAAGGTCCATCACAACGGTAAAGACCGCATAGTATTTAACTGCAGCTACCAGATCGGATCCCAAAATCTGAATAAAGAGTTACTGCCCGGTCCCACACTCGGCCCCTCCCTACTCGGCGTTCTACTCCGCTTCCGCCAGGAAAAGGTGGCCATCAGCGGGGACATTAAAGGGATGTTCCTGCAGGTGAGATTAGTAGAGGCGGACAAGCCCCTGTTACGGTTCCTATGGAGAGAGAAGCCAGGAGATGAGCACCCAGCCATCTACCAATGGGAAGTCCTCCCCTTCGGAACGACGTGCAGCCCCTGCTGTGCTACATTTGCACTACAGAAACATGTAGCAGAGGACCCAGCAGCGGACGAAGAGGTCCGACACAGCGTAAAGAACAGCTTCTACGTAGACAACTGTCTACAAAGCCTTTCAACCCAAGAAGAAGCCGAGGCTCTCCTGATTAAACTCCGCGCCTCATTGATCAAAGGCGGCTTTGATCTCAGGCAGTGGGCCAGCAGCGATCCGCAAGTACTGCGCAGCCTCTCCTCCGAGGACAAGGCAGCCAGCAGCGAGACCTGGATGGCTACAATCCCGGGAGAAGCCCAGGAGATGACCCTGGGATTGGTGTGGCGATTCAAAACAGATTCGCTTCACTACAGACACAAGCCCCTGACTACGGAGCAGGGAAGGCCGGCGGCGGCGCCGACCACCAGACGGAGTGTGTACACAACACTCGCCCGACAATATGACCCGCTAGGATGTATTCTACCGTACACCACCAGGGCAAAAATGATTGTACGAGCATTGTGGGACAAGGACCAGGGCTGGGACGACCCCATTCCCGCACACCTTGCATCCACCTGGAGAGAGTGGGAGATGGAGCTCCACTCACTCCCAGGCGTTAATATGCGCCGAAGCTACTTCCCACCCACGGTGAGGCCAGAGACATGTAAAATGGACTTACACGTCTTCAGTGACGCCTCAGAGGTCGCATACGGATCAGTAGCCTACTTACGGGCCCAAGACCAGGGGGGAGAGATCTACACAGCATTTGTCCTCGCCCGCTCGAGAATAGCCCCACGCAAGCAACAATCTATCCCACGTCTAGAGCTCTGCGCAGCCCTAGCCGGAGCGCACCTAGCCACGCTCATCCAACGTGAGCTCACCATACCGGTGTCTAGAACAATCCTGTGGTCAGATTCCACGACGGTACTCGCCTGGATCAAATCGGACTCATGCAAGTACAAAGTCTTCGTGGGAGTCAGAGTCACCGAGATTCAAGACTTAACCGAAGAGTTAACCGGAGAAACAGAGTGGCGCTACGTTGATACAAAACAGAACCCAGCTGACGTCATCACCCGGGGGATGCCCCTGGATGACCTCACCCGTCGCAATGTCTACAGTGACGGCCCCGCATTCCTAAGACTCCCGGAAGGACAGTGGCCCATGCCTATCCCGAGGGAAGCAAGTCCAGAGGAGGTGGAAAATAAGAAGTCTGTGTTCTGTGGATTGAGCACCGTAGCCTCCACCGACCCTAACATAGACGATTGCACGTCCATAGAGAGTGCACAACAAAGAACATTCCTGCGGTACCACCCGGAGTGCAAGTCCCCCGCTGATATGTCAGCAGCTAACTACGAGGAAGCAGAATTGCTTCTACTGCAGCGAGCCCAGAGAGACTCGTTCCCCGATGAATTGGCCTGTCTACAGGGAGGAAAGCCCGTCCCATCCGACAGCAGATTAATTCATCTGGCCCCCGAGAGCGACGCTCATACCCTCATCAGAGTGGGTGGTCGTCTACGCAGAGCCCCCAATCTACCGGATGACATTAAATACCCGATCGTACTGAACAGCCGACACAAGGTCACAGAGCTGATTATAAAGAAATACGATGAGGATGTACATCACGCAGGAGCAGAAAGAGTCTTCGCGGAAATCAGACGTCGTTACTGGATCCTACAAGGAAGAGAGGCGGTACGACGCTTCCAGCGAACATGTCTAGACTGCCGCAAGTGGCGCGCGCAGCCCAGCATACCTAGGATGGCTGACCTTCCTCCATGTCGCCTCCGAATCGGTGACAAGCCATTCCACTCAACGGGTATGGACTGCTTTGGCCCGCTGCACATAAAGAAAGGAAGAGGAACCGAGAAGCGGTGGGGTATTGTATTCAAATGCATGACCACCAGAGCGATACACATCGAGCTTCTCCCGACCATGAGCACAGACTCATTCCTTATGGCCTTCCGTAGATTCACATCACGGAAAGGAAGACCGTCTACCCTATTGTCCGATCATGGGACAAACTTCAAAGGCGGCGAAAGAGAGCTGAGAGAGAGCTTCCAAGCTATGGGCCCAGAACTTAAGACCCACCTCGCTCCAGCACAGGTTGATTTCCAATTCAACCCCCCAAACGCACCCCACTTCGGTGGCACTTGGGAACGAGAAGTGCGCTCCATAAAGACAGCCCTGTACGCAGTACTTGGGGCCCAGACTGTGGCGGAAGAAGTCCTAATGACAGTCCTCACGGAGATTGAGGGAGTACTTAACTCGAAGCCCCTCGGATATGTCTCCAGTGATGTGGCGGATATCGACCCAGTTACCCCCAACACACTCCTGATGGGGCGGCTAGATCCTGCATTACCCCAGACAATGTACCGGCCTGAAGAAGCGAACGGCCGACGAATGTGGAGGTACAGCCAAGTATTAGCCGACAAGTTTTGGAACAGTTTCCTACTGCACTACCTACCGTCTCTACAGACCCGCCAGAAGTGGGTAAAGGAGAGAGACAATTTGACAGAAGGAACAGTCGTCATGATTATTGATCAATCACTGCCCAGAGCTATGTGGCCGGCCGGCCGCGTAAGCAAAGTGATCACCGGTGCCGACGGCAAGGTCCGAGCAGCTGAAGTGCTCGTCCAGGGTCGCACTTACACCCGTCCCGTGGCGAGGCTCATAGAACTGCCTCGACTCCCAGACACAATCGATGATGACCATGACCCTACAACCCTATGACTTTGTGAAGTTGACTGACCCCTACAGCAAACCCTTATGTGTAAATAGACAACGCGATTAATCTGTCTCTGTTTAACTGATTAGGTCTGGGACCTATTCAGGGGGTGGCTGTTGTGAAGGGCCAGATTAAACCGAATATATATATTTATTTATATATATATATTTAATTGTATTTGTATATTCTCTAATATTCCCTGATATCCCTTGTATCTTCCTTGTACAATATGCATTGAATATCCATTCTAGCCTACTGAACATCCCATAATAGTCTCCATTCTACTATTGGTCGAGACCTTGGTGCCAGGCTGCCATACCCCTCAGACCCAGTTCAAACGTACCGCTCCACATGTACGAACAAGTCCTAGTTCCGCATAGGAATCTGGCTACCGCACCACTAATGGGACTATTTGTTCATAGTGCGTATATATACTGCGCTACTAAAGTAGGACTTTCTTTTCAGTCCAGTTTCTTACCCTCCAATAGAGTCACAGACGTAAAGCCTCCCCGCGACGCCACGTGTGGGAGTAAGGCCAAGTTCGCCTACCATCGGTATTGAGACATCGTGTATATTAATATTTGAATAGTCATATTTGGCACTATATCGTCGAGTTGGACGTAGTCTATTAAGCTAATAATAGTCTGTTAATATATAGTGCTTCGTGCGGTGAGAATACTACCGTAGTCAGTACCCCATCGTTTCGGGCAGAGAACTGGCTGCTTACCCAGGGTGGTTGACCCCATGTGAAGCTGCACCCGAGGAGCCCCAGAGCCGACGAGCGAGTGGACCTGTATACCGGATTATTCTACCGACGACAGCCCGCCTTCCCAGGCACGGATTATGCTTTGTATACTTTGATTATTCCATGGATAAAGACCCCCGACACTGCCGTGTGTTGGAACCCCCCCCCCTGGAGAGGACGCAAGGTGAGGAGACGCTCTGCAAGACGAGGTCGCTTCACGTCTCTCCCCCGTGGACCGGAGAGAGCCGGCCCACAAAGAGTCCACCTGCTTTCATCTGTGGTCCAAGGATCGCCGGCGCATTGAACGGCACTACAGTGGGTTCACCTGGGATACCCTTGGCCGGACGAGGCAGCCGGATTCTACCCCCCCCCCCTTCCTACTCCTGTCGGCTTACAAGCGACCGGATTAACCCCCTCTAGTGTATCCAGTATATAATCATTAAAGTATCATCGCTGTTATTCCTTAACTATTCCAGGTCGTATATTTACCACCTGCGCCATCAGAGATTGGACATTCTCTATTGATATACCGACGAATACTCTTTGCCATAAAAGTGCATACTATTTCAATTCATAAATGTAATTAAGTGATTACGTGCTTGCTCTACACACCATTGCTGTGTAGTAATAAACGCATACTTCGACTTCGTACATTTGTGTTGGATCCGTTTCATCTACGTGAGAGTGTTTATGATAATATATTTATGCAGTGTACTGGGTGGCCGAATATTAAGTACAAAGGTAGTGGTAGTAAGTATCATATCTAGTAATACAGTCAGGGAATTGTACCCCTCAGTTACAATAATATTGCAGCCACAATCTACAACATAATATGTACCTACAGTACATTATGGAAGTCCATTTCTGTTTTTAAATTGAAGTCCAGGTCCAATGTGATGTGTCCGTCTGTCAACATTGAACACTGAAGTCTTCCTAGGGATCAGAGCTTCAAGCACGTGACCCACCAGTTCTGTGGTGAAACAGGCTCTGAGGTTTTGTCAGATGCTCTCTGGCGCCACCAGTTATTGAAGGAATACACTGTTGCTGTCACACCTCAGTCTTCTGACTGCTACCTTGAGCTACTTATGAGCGAAGCCCACTAGGGCACGACATGTCTGGAGTAGAGATGTCCGCTGTCACTCCAATACAATGGAGCTAAATGGCACCGGGTTTGTGCCAAAATAATACATTTGAAAAACTCAACATTAATGTCTATAGAGCTTTTTATTTAATTTAGCAACTATTTTCTGTAGAGTATTCTACTTTTAACTTAAGTAAAATATCATGTCCTAATGGCTACACAGCATTTGAAATGATAACACTCATAATGAAAGAGTCAAAACAAGCATGAGATATCTTTTATTGACTAAATCAAAAAAGGAGGTACAGAATCTTCTTCTTTCATATGAATGAAGATAAAAGGAAATCAGTCACAAAACAAAATAAGTCCTAAGGATCCTAACATATTAGCATGTTCTCCCCGTGCTCGCAAGGGTTTCCCCTCCAGATAAGATAAACCCAAAGGAAAAACATGCACAACAGATGGCTAACGCTGTCGCGTCCCTGACGAAGACGGACAGGAGCACTTGGATTGGTCCCGGGGCGCGGCCCACGCCACAGCCCATGTCTGCTCCCGGCTGCCCTTGGGGGGGAAGGACGACGGGATGGGAAAAGTGCAGAGATATTTCATCAGTGCATGTGTGAGTGTTCCCGTGTGTCGCCCATCTCGCATGTGTGTGTGTTCTTCTTTTAAAAAAGTACATGGGGTTTCTATTTAATATACTGCAAACTGTGTTTGGGGACCTGTTCTCTTTATTCTTTTCAAGTCTACTTTCAGCTTAAACAGAACAACTAAATGGTTTCTTTCCTGTATGAGTTCTAGTGTGTCTCCTCATATTTCCTTTATCATTGAACCCTTTCCCACAAACTGAACAACTAAATGGTTTCTCTCCAGTATGAGTTATCATGTGTGTCTTCAGATCTCCCTTCATACTGAACCCTTTCCCACAAACTGAACAACTAAATGGTTCCTCTCCAGTGTGAGTTATCATGTGTTGCTTCAGATTTGCCTTTGTACCGATTCCTTTCCCACAAACTGAACAACTAAATGGTTTCTCTCCAGTGTGATTTATCATGTGTTGCTTCAGATTTGCCTTTGTACCGATTCCTTTCCCACAAACTGAACAGCTAAATGGTTTCTCTCCAGTATGTGTTCTCATGTGTGTCTTCAGATGTCCCTTTGTACCGATTCCTTTCCCACAAACTGAACAACTAAATGGTTTCTCTCCAGTATGAGTTATCATGTGTGTCTTCAGACTTATTTGCTGACTGAACCCTTTCCCACAAACTGAACAAAGAAAGGGTTTCTCTCCAGTATGTGTTCTCATGTGATCCTTCAGATTTGCCTTCATACTGAACCCTTTCCCACAAACTGAACAAACAAAAGGTTTCTCTCCAGTATGTGTTATCATGTGTTCCTTCAGATGTCCCTTCCTACTGAACCCTTTCCCACAAACTGAACAGCTAAAAGGTTTCTCTCCAGTATGAGTTCTAGTGTGTTTCTTCATATTTCCTTTATCATTGAACCCTTTCCCACAAACTGAACAGCTAAATGGTTTCTCTCCGGTATGAGTTCTCATGTGTTTCTTCAGATCTCCCTTCATACTGAACCCTTTCCTACAAACGGAACAACTAACTGGTTTCTCCCCAGTATGTGTTCTCATGTGTGTCTTCAGTTGTGTTTGCTGACTGAACCCTTTCCCACAAACTGAACAGCTAAATGGTTTCTCTCCAGTATGTGTTCTCATGTGACTCTTCAGATCTGCCTTCTTACTGAACCCTTTCCCACAAACTGAACAACCAAATGGTTTCACTCCGGTATGATTTTTTACGTGTATCTTCAGATCTCTCTTCTTGCTGAATCCAGGCCTGTTAGACAACGTTTGTATTTTCTGTGTCTTCTTTTGTTTTACTGGACCTCCACTCTCCTTCCATTCATCACCGTCATCAGTCTCAGCTCCAGAACGGTCATCATCACCATCATCAGTCTCAGTTAGAGAACAGTCTGAAGAGAGAGGCTGGCTATCTCTAGTTGGTTCTAAATCACCAGCTGGATCTAAGTTACTGGTTAGTTCTGCTACTCCACAGTCCTCTCCTTCAGGTTCTGTTTTCATGTGTTCAGTTGAGGTGCTGGGTAAAGAGTATGCTTCTCTGTTTTTCTCCCTTTGGGTTTGAAGAGGCTGGAAGGACAGAGCGTTCTCTTGACCATCTTCACATTTCACTGGGTCTACTGTGATCTTGGAGAGATCAGCTTCTTCCAGCCCTTGATCTAGTTCATCTTTAATCTGCTCTGGGTCCCGGTTTTGGCTGAGTTGTGAGGACAGAGTGTTCTCACCTTCATTTTCACATTTCATAGGTTGTAAGGTCATCTTGGAGCCATCAGCCTCCTCTAGATCTTGACACAGTTCCTCCTGTTCCTCTTTAATCTGGAGGGGCTCTGTGTCCTGGGTTTGGCTGAGCTGTGAGGACTGAGGTTTCTCTTCATCATGTTCACTCTTCACAGAGACAGGAAGCTCCTCTCCCTCCTGACTGATCCAGAGTTCCTCCTGTTCCTCTTTAATCTGGAGGGGCTCTGTGTCCTGGGTTTGGCTGAGCTGTGAGGACTGAGGTTTCTCTTCATCATGTTCACTCTTCACAGAGACAGGAAGCTCCTCTCCTTCCTGACTGATCCAGAGTTCCTCCTGTTCCTCTTTCATCTGGAGGGGCTCTGGCTCCTCCTGGACCAGACTGGGGCTCCTCTCCTGCTGCTCAGGGGGAACCTCCTCTTCACAGACAGGGAGCTGTGGGGGGTCTGGAGGGAGGAATAATAATAATATGAATAACAAACAAAGATGCAGTAGATAACTCTGCAACTGAAAGTAGAAACACAATTATTGTTTGGCTACAAAACCAGAAACTCTCGGTCTTCTAGTGTGTTCATTAGATGGGTGAAATCCTCTTTCAGTGCCTCTGTGCCTGTTTTCTTAGGCAGTTAGCCTCTGGTATGCGTGCCATTAGCGTTAGCCACGCTTCTAGGCCTCTTTTCTTTTCGAAAGAATGATTAAAATTGTATTCGACTAAGAGGTTGGCAGTCGACTACGGCTCCTTTCGACCGATTAGTCGACTAATAGGGGTCAGCCCTAGTAGAAGGTAAGATTTTCTTAACTGTAATGGCACAGAGGCTCGCAAACTACCTAGAAAGGGACAGCAGTGCAGAAAGCAGTGCAGAAAGCAGGAATCCCAGGGTTTGCTGGATGTATAGAACACGCAAGCATGATATGGCACCAGATTCAATCAGCCAAGATAGAGAAAAGAGACTTACAGGTGGTATTTCTAGAGTGGTTGTTAACAAGAAAACAGTTAAATTCATCCAGAGGACTTTTCATGTTGATGATGGACTGACGAGCATAACATCTGGCAATCCAGCTCGTCAAAGAAGCAAGCGAACTCTGCAGCACAGGAAAGCTCAGACTGCATAAGTTCGTCTCCAACAGGAATCAATACCAAAGGAAGAGTGAGCCGAAAGTGTCAACCTGGACATGGCTTGGAAGGGAGTGATAGCTTAGATATGCAGACTTGGCAGCAGAAACTGAACAGTGAGGATGTAAAGCTAGGGTTTGTCCGGCGGAAGTAGGATGCAGAGGATTTATAGCACGATCGGCTTCACCATTATTGGGAGAGTTGGGGATTCGTGGGCGGAGCTTGAAAAAAGCGGTAAATTAGATGTCAGTGGATTTGGTTGAGAAGTAATGTCAGCTGGGGGCCAACGTAAACAAAGGGTACGAGTATTCCTTTTCTTATCTGTTGTTGCTGTTTCATGTGTAATATTGTAGGAATTGTACTTTTGACATAGGATAACAGGGAGGTGAGGCGTGTGAATATCATGGAAAAGTGGGAGCTGGCATGGGGGGTGGTTCTGTGAGGCTGGAACTAACCGCTGAACCCGAGGTCGTGGGCCTAACTTGAAGAAACACCAGTGAAGGGAGACGCCCACTTGATAACCCTGGTTATATGCTGACTCCTGTTGCTTTTTATTTATCTGCATGGTGGATTATGATGGCCATTGGGTTTCTTCATTGCGCGTGGGTGTAATATAAATAATGTGTAAGAGTCAATTCACTGGTAAAGTGCCATATGTTATATTGTATGTATTTGTTTGGACTTCTGCCATTATATGCATTGTGCCTGCCAAGTTGGGTTCATGGCAGCAGTTCCCTTTGCTCACCAGTAGGTGGCTTACCTGGCTGCGTCTAGTTTTTTACCAACGGAATTCCAGTTCCGCGTTCGCGTTCTGCGATCTGATTGGCCACTGACGTTTCTGGTCATGTGACATGTGCGCCCAATCGGGTGACGCCTGTTTCTGCGCCCTGTTTCTGCGCCCAGTTGAAGTGGAGCTAGGTAGCCAGCAGGCTAAATGATCCCGACGCTGAACTGCCTGCGTCTGTCTGTCGAAGACCGAGGGAACCGCATGGGGCTTCAGCTGATTAGTGGTCTTCTGGACAAACCTCCCACCCCAACAACATAATCCGAGGCAATGAAGTCTTCTCTGGAGATCTTCATTCCCTGTCCAACAGGCTGATCGCGCCGCCTGAGTGCAGCCAGCCTGAGCCAACGTGCCAACAACACTGTTTTTTTCACTGGTAGTTTGTGGAAATGAACCAACTTTCCTCTCTCTTTCACACGGTAAAATTAGCAATACAAAAAGAACCACTGCGGTCCCGTTGTTTTGTAGGCAACATTTGACTGAGCCGACAGTCCATGTTTACTATGCAGCTACCCAGCAGTGTATACACCAAACCAACACCGTGACGTCAGCAACAAAATGGCGGCGCACATGTTCATAAATGCTACATAAATGGATATTACAAATCGTTTTTTCTTAGAAACGCCTTATTTTTATAACGTGATTTTTTTCTGTGGTTTATCTAAATACTAATTTGATGCTATGACTGTGTTTATCGCTATGCTTCATCTCCACTTTAACCAACTTCGAAAGAGTGCCTAAGCTTAACCGGTGATAGAAACAGGCGTCACACGATTGGCGCAGATGTCACACGACCAGAAAGGTCAGTGGCCAATCAGATCGCGAACGCGGAACTGGAAATCTGTTGGTAAAAGTAATCAGGCCACCTGGCTACTTAAAGTGTGATGGGACTGATGACATGCAGGTGTGTTAGTAATCAGGCTACCTGGCTACTTAAAGTGTGATGGGACTGATGACATGCAGGTGTGTTTGTAATCAGGCTACCTGGCTACTTACAGTGTGATGGGACTGATGACATGCAGGCGTGTTAGTAATCAGGCTACCTGGCTACTTAAAGTGTGATGGGACTGATGACATGCAGGCGTGTTAGTAATCAGGCTACCTGGCTACTTAAAGTGTGATGGGACTGATGACATGCAGGTGTGTTAGTAACCGGTAAGAGTTAATTGTATGGTGTAAATAAATACTCTGTTGAGTATTATCGTAACGGACCTTGTGAACATTCTGTCTTTGATCTGACGAGGAGCCACAGACGCGTCAATTACGTTCTAGCCGGTTTTCAGCCACCTCACTGGCTTGTAGGTTTATTGTTTTTTATTCACTAGTTAATTCAAGCCTTTATATAATGTTTAGAGATTAAAGTCAACATTTATGACGTCAGACTAAAAAGATAATGTTTACAGATTAAAGTCAACATTTATAAAGTCAGAATAAAGTCAAAATCTTTAGATGAATCTCTTAAACCCTAGCCATATTTTCAGAAAATTCACTTAAAAGTAAACAGCCAAGTAAATGGAGGATTGCTCCACTTCTACAAGGTCATTTGCATGTTCATGGTATCTAGGGACATGTATAATAAATTGGATTTTAAGAGAGAAGCGCCTTTCTCAGACTCAAGGACACTGTACAAGGAAAGGGTAGAAAAAAAGAAAAGATTTAGAAAAAACAAAAGATAAAAAATAAAATTATGAATATATGTGTATAGTAACAACAGGACCTGTGAATGTATGGACCTCTGGGAATGTATTCTCAGTGTCAGATATATTGTGTATGTTACTATGCTTGAGAAAATTGTAATGAACCAAAGGAGAATATCAATTATTATTATTTATACGTTTTTTCCATCTTTGACGGTGAATAACACCAAGCTAACATTGACCAGACCAGACCAGATGAGATTTACCTGAACTGATTTAGCACCTTCATGAGATCAAGTGTACAAAATATCTAAGCAAATTAATAAAGGGCAGATGATTTACAGGTTTTGTAGATATAGTACTGGATTTTGCCATCCAGACACATGCAATTTGAAATGAAATGAATATAGAATATAAGGCCTAAAGATGACCTTATTATGGCCAAGTCATACATCAATGGATCGGATCCAATGGCAGACTTAAATCTGGATTTAGTACCACCAGGCGCCCCTGACAGGGCAGCAAACACGTGATTGAAATCTACTGTAAGTACAGTTACTTTTATATATGTCCATAGCTCCTCCATTTTTCACCAGATTGCAACACGTTTTTTTGTAGACGTTCACAGAAAGGTACAGAAATAATGTATGTTGTATTTAATGGCAATAACGTTCAGGTTTGTTCGACCCATGAGATACAATCATGAAAAAAACGTTAAAAAATTATTTAAAAAAAAACCCAGCTTAAACAGGGGCTGGTGTGAGCTGGGTAGTGTAGTTTTATGAAATTTCGACGTCCATCGAAAGCCCTGGGACTCCTCTATCTTAGGACTACAACGGGTTCATGACGGCGTCATTTCCTCACGTCTAATTCATCCGATTTCCAATCCAATGATTTCAATAAACACATATTTCGCTAATAACACTTAACCCCTTAACACATTGGACGCCAGAGGTCGCTGTGGGCGTATGGCCGTTTGTGCCAGCGCTGTAATGAAATGGGGGTAGATGCCGGTGTTTGTAGTGCTAAAACTATATTAAATATTATAGCTATGGATCTAATAACAACGTCGATTGTCAGTGAGTTTCTTCCGGTCAACATGCAAAAAACTGATAATTTTTTCATTCATACATTTACATTTTATACCGTGGTGAATATATGAGTATAGTTTTAGAGTGATTCTGTGTAATCCCAGGAAACGCCACCAAACAGTGCTTTACTGCATTTAATTATAAATCATGCCATTTCTCGCCTGAATCATTAATCAATCTGAAATCAACGCTAGATTATCGGTATTATGTTTCATCATCGATGCATGAAAGGGGGGGGGGGGGGGGGAAGCCGCCCCTCCGTGCTTTGATCGCAACTAACGGGACACGGCACACAGACACACGCTCCGATCGCGGGAAAAAAATTATCGGATCAACGCAAGATTGATAACATATAGTCCCTTACCTTGTCTATGATGTACTGCAAAAAGAATAATCCAATTATCTGATCGCCATTCCAAGTACTGATCGCGATCGTGTGTCCAATGTTATCCAGCCGTGAACAGCCGTAGGTCAGGGCTGTACAGTGCGAGATATATGTTGCACGTGCTACAGCAACAACGGTCTGTGCGATGAATGGATTTACTTCAGTAGGGTTTCCGTTAGAATTTTTTTTGCAGGTCTGAGTGTCCGGTAGATTTCAATCTACCGGACAAATGGGATAAATTCCAGTCAGAGTTTATTGAGCTTAAAAACAATTGATAGGCCTATATAAAGAATGACATCCTAAAGGCATTTATAATATTTTAACTTAAAACTAGGCTACTTTTGCGTATATACAGTCATTAATATATTCCAAAAAAATAAGTCCCTCGAGACTTGAGGTGTCGGTGGGCAGTCTGCCCGACATTAATAAACAGCAGTCTGTTATAATCACATTTTTATGAGCTAACGAATTCCGTTATATTGGACATTTGTATTAATTATATCAAGCGAAGAACTGAGAAATTTGGCAGAGAGAGACGGCAACATTATCGTGGGTTTGCGTGATGTATATCTCCACCTCCCAACGACTTGGTGCTGGTCATAATGTCCGGTGAAAATAATTCCCTCTAAGCACAATTTGATTATTTGAATTGTATTAAAATAGGCTAAAATTAAATAGCCTATGCCATGAACGAAACAATCATTACATTTGTTTCATCGTTGCTTCACCAAGCAGGTCTGTCTAATAATGACAACGCTGTGTCAGCGCGAGCTTGCTGCTGCTAGATTTGCGAGAAGCATCCAGCTGCAGACCCGCAGAGCAGCAGTGTTTTCAGGTCCGGTCGGGGGACCGCTCAGCAGCGCCCCCCACCCAACAGCTGAATTGGCAATGGCTGAATTGGAGTACTGCACTGTGCCGGCAAAGCTGGCGGGTTCTGTGGGTCTGCAGCTGGATGCTTTTCGCAAATCTAGCAGCAGCAAGCTCGCGCTGACACAGTGTTGTCATTATTAGACGGGACCTGCTTGGTGAAGCAACGTTGAAACAAATGTAATTGTAACTGAGGGGTACAATTCCCTGACTGTATTGTTAGATATGATATTTAATACCACTACCTCATGTACTTTAACTTCTGGCCATCCAGTACAAGATATAAGTATGATGAACACTTTCCCACCTGATGAAACGAATCCACACAAATGTACCAAATCGAAGGTTTAATACAGCAAAAGGTGTATACAACGATCACTTAATTACATTTATGATTTGAAATATGAAATATGCACTTTTATGGCAAATGAGTATTCGTAGGTAAATCAACATTGAATGTCCAATCTCTGGTTACGCAGGGAGTAAGTATACAACCTGGAATATTTAGGAAACGATAGCGATGGTACTTAGATGATTATAGCTGGATACACTAAGGGGGGGGGGGGGTGTCCCGCTGGTTGTAAGACAGTAGGAGGGGGGGGTTAGAGAAGCCGCTGGCGGTATCCCATCTGGCCGACGGTATCCCATCTGGCCGACGGTGTCTTGGGAGAATCCAAAGTCTTGGACACGGTGCCCACAGAACCTCGGACCGCAGACGAATACAGCTGGACCCTCTGTGGACGGTAGCTGCCGGTCCACAACGGAGAGACGTGAGGCGACCTCACTGGTGTAGAGCGCCGTCTCACCTGGAGTCCTCTCCGGGGGGTAGTTCCAACACTCCGCAGTGTTGGCCTTTATCCATGGAATAATCAAAGCACCCAAAGCATAATCCAAGCCGTGGAAGGCTCGCCGTCGTCCGGGTAGAGTAATCCAATATACAGGTCCAGTCGCTCTTGGCCCGGAGCTCCTCGGATGCAAGCACCACTAGGGGTCTGCCCAGCCTGGTTAAGCGTCCAGATAACGTCAGGAACGATGGGGGTACTGATAACTTTAGAACTCTAACCGAACGATGCACCATACATAAATAGACTATTATTAGCTTAATAGAATACGTCCAACTCGACGGTATAGTGCCAAACTATGACTATTCAACTATTAATCTACACGATATCTCAATGCCTATTCTGGGCCAAGTAGGCCTTACTACACCACACGTGCGTCGTGGGGAGGCTTTGCGTCTGTCACTCTGTTGGAGGGTAAAGAACTGGACTAAAAGAAAGTTCTACTTTACAAATAGTACCATTCGTATTTCGCCCGACATATTCCTGCGCGGAACCGGGGCTTGCCACGACATGTTTAGGCGGCACGATTGAACTTGGACCTAGGGGTATGGCAACCTGGCGCCAGGTTCTCGTCCAATGGTAGAATGAAACTATTATGGGCTGTTTAGTAGACTAAAGGGATATTCAGTGCATATTGTACAAGGAATATACAGGGGATATCAAACGATATACAAATACAATTAAATATATATATATAAATAAATATACATATTCGGTTTAATCTGATCCTTCACAACAGCCGCCCCCTAATTAGTCCCACCTAATTAGCTAAGCAGAGACAGATTAACCGCACTGTCTACCACTCAAGGTCCGCTGTAAGGGTCAGTCAACTCACAAAGTCATGGGGTCATGGTCATCATCGATAGTATCTGGGAGTCGGGGCAGTTCTATGAGCCTCGCCACGGGACGTGTGTAAGTGCGCCCTTGGACGAGTACTTCAGCTGCTCGGACCTTGCCATCGGCACCGGTGATCACTTTGCTTACGCGGCCAGCCGGCCACATAGCTCTGGGTAGTGACTGGTCAATAATCATGACGACTGTTCCTTCTGTCAAATTGTCTCTCTCTTTTACCCACTTCTGGCGGGTCTGTAGAGACGGTAGGTAGTGAAGTAGGAAGCTGCTCCAAAACTTGTCAGCTAGTACTTGGCTGTACCTCCACATTCTTCGGCCGTTCGCTTCTTCAGGCCTGTACATTGTCTGGGGTAGCGCGGGGTCCAGCCGCCCCATTAGGAGTGTGTTGGGGGTGACTGGGTCGACATCTGCTACATCACTGGAGACGTAACCGAGGGGCTTTGAGTTCAATACTCCCTCGATCTCCGTGAGGACTGTCTCTGCTCCTGCGTGGTGTACATCCTCGTCGTATTTCTTTATGATCAGCTCTGTGACCTTGTGTCGGCTGTTCAAGACGATCGGGTACTTAATGTCATCTGGTAGATCGGGGGCTCTCCGCAGGCCCACTCTGATGAGATTATGGGCGTCACTCTCTGGTGCCAGGTGAATCAGTCTGCTGTCTGATGGGACGGGGTTTCCTCCCTGTAGACAGTCTAGCTCATCGGGGAACGAGTCTCTCTGGGCTCGTTGTAGTAGAAGAAGTTCTGCTTCTTCGTAGTCAGCTGCTGACATGTCAGTGGTGGACTGAATCTCTGGGTGGTGCCGCAGGAATGTTCTTTGCTGCGCACTCTCTAGGGTAATGCAGTCATCTATGTTGGGGTCTGTGGAGGCGACAGTGCTCAGTCCACAGAACATAGGTTTCTTGTTCTCAGCCTCCTCGTTACTTGCTTCCCTCGGGGTGGGCGTAGGCCAATCTCCTTCCGGGAGCTTGAGGAATTCTGGTCCGTCACTGTAGATGTTGCGACGGGTTAGGTCATCCAGAGACATTCCCCGGGTGATGACGTCAGCTGGGTTGTGTTTGGTGTCCACATACCGCCAGCTTGCTTCTTCTGTTAACTCTTGAATCTCGGTGACTCTGACTCCCACGAAGACTTTGTATCTGCATGAATCAGACTTGATCCATGTGAGTACTGGAATCTGACCACAAGATTGTTCTATGCACCGGAATGGTGAGTTCACGTTGGATTAACGTGGCTAGATGCGCTCCTGCGAGGGCTGCGCAGAGCTCTAGACGTGGGATAGATTGTTGCTTACGTGGGGCTATTCTTGAGCGGGCCAGGATGAAAGCAGTGTGTATCTTTCCTCCCCTCTCTTGGGCACGCAGGTAGGCCACCGATCCGTAGGCTACTTCGGAGGCGTTGCTGAAGACGTGTAGATCAATCTCGCATGTCTCTGGCCTCACTGTGGATGGGAAGTAGCTGCGGCGTATATTGACACCTGGGAGTGAGCGGAGTTCCGTCTCCCACTCTCTCCATGTTGAGGCAAGGTGTGCGGGTATTGGGTCGTCCCAGCCCTGGTCCTTGTCCCATAGTGCTCGTACAATCATCTTTGCCCTGGTGGTGTAAGGTAGAATACATCCCAACGGGTCATATTGTCTGGCGAGTGTTCTGTACACACTCCGTCTGGTGGTCGGTATCGCCGCCGACCTTCCCTGCTCTGGAGCCAAGGGTTTGTGTCTATAGTGGAGCGAGTCTGTTTTGAAGTGCCAGACTAGTCCTAGTGTCATTTCTTGGGCTTCTCCTGGGATTGTCGCCATCCAGGTCTCGCTGCTGGCAGCCTTGTCCGCGGAGGAGAGGCTGCGCAATACGTGCGGGTCACTGCTGGCCCACTGCCTGAGATCAAAGCTGCCTTTGATCAGGGAGGCGCGTAACTTGATTAGGAGAGCCTCGGCTTCTTCTTGAGTCGAAACGCTTTGTAAACAGTTGTCCACGTAGAAACTGTTCTTCACACTGTGTTGGACCTCTTCATCTGCTGTTGGGTCCTCTGTGACGTGTTTCTGTAGTGCAAATGTAGCACAGCACGGGCTGCATGTGGTTCCGAAGGGGAGTACTTCCCACTGGTAGATGGATGGGTTCTCATCTCCGATCTTCTCTCTCCATAGGAACCGTAGCAGAGGCTTGTCCTCCTCTACTAGTCTCACCTGCAAGAACATCCCTTTGATATCCCCGCTGATAGCCACCTTGTCCTGGCGGAAGCGCAGTAACACGCCTAGTAGGGAGGGGCCGAGTGTGGGGCCGGGCAAGAGCTCTTTATTCAGATTTTGGGATCCGATCTGGTAGCTGCAGTTAAACACAATGCGATCCTTGCCGTTGTGATGGACCTTGTGATGCGGCACGTACCATGATTCGGTCGTCTGATCGGCCTCTTTAATGTCAATCTTTGTTACGTGTCCCGCTGTGATTAGCTTCTCATTCTCAGCTCGGTACACACTCTCTTGAGCGGGGTCTTTGGCTAGGCGCCGCTCTGTGTTCAGTAGATAGCGCTCCGTGGCGTCTTTCTTTGCGTGAAAGGTGGGCATTCCCTCTCGCCTCAGGAGTGGAGTTGCGTATCTCATCACTCCGCCGACTGTGACTCTCTTTGTCCCCTGCTCGAGTAGGTTGATGGCGTAAATGTCTTCTTTAGAGCGAATATCTTTCTTTTCGTTCTTAAAGGGCATTGTCTCTAGGGTCCATAGCCTCTCGACATGCTGCAGGAGAGTGGTGTCTTCTTCTGTCGTTCTGGAGTGGAAGCAGCTAGTGGCTGCTGTTCGGTTGAGAGATTTAGCGAGGGGGCCTTGTAGGGTCCACCCTAGGCGGGTCTCGACTGCTGCAGGACAGCCTCGGGGGCCTGTATGGACCCGGTCAATCGGGACTATGAGTTCTGCATGGTCGGAGCCTATCAGCAGGGTCGGGGTAGCGCCGTCTATGAGCGGGATAGGTAATTGGCGCAGGTGCACATATTTATCCATCAACTTGGTGACAGGGTAGGTGTACTGCGATAGTCCTATTTCTTGGCTGGTGAAAGCATTTGTGATCTTGTACCGTCGCTCTGGCTGCCCGTTGGCTGCGATGGTGAAGGAGACATTCTCGCCCTTTATCGTCTTTAAATCTCTTCTTATTGTCCGAATCGTCATTTCGTTCTTGCTCCCCCGCAGTCCCAACTGGGTCGCAGCGGAGGCGAGCAGAAGGGTCTTCTCTGACCCGTCATCAAGGACGGCGTAAGTGTCCATGACTTTATCTTGGTAGCTCAATGTCACACGGACTACCTTTAAGAGCACTTGGGCTCCGCTGCTGCTGGCGGGGTCAATGTACATGACACTTGCCTTGGTGCCGCTCCGTGGTGCAGGTATAGGCCGTCTTCCGTTACTTTCGTGTAGTATATCTAGATGGGCTCCATCGCACCGGCTGCACCTTTTCTTTAGGCGGCATTCGGCTGCCATGTGGGGCCGCGCACATCGATAACAGCGCCGGTTGGACTTTATCCATTGACTCACTTCTTCTGCATTCATCTTTGTGAATAGGTCACATTGTGACAGCCAGTGTTCTTTCTCACAGTGGGGACACGCTATCTTCCACTTCTCTTTTCTCGAGGGGGTGCTGTGACTCTTACTGCTCGGTACTGACTCTGATTGGTGCATGACAGTCACCGATCTTCTTCCATCATTTATTCTCCTGGGTCCCTCTCTGGAGCTTGGCGTGCTCCGCCCGAAGGTATCCAGTCGTAAGCTGCTGACTTCTCTCGCCAGGAAGTCGGCTAGATCAAGGAGGGATGGCTCGGGGCCGTTGGGATCCCGGTAATCCCTCTGCCGCCTAAAGCGCTCCTGTCTTGCGGGTGGCAGCTTCTCCAAAATCCTCTCGACGTTAGAGTTGGCGTATAGCTCATGCATGCCCTTCTCCCGTTGCGCTCCCAGCATCCCTACCAGGGACTGCACTTTGATTGACAGGTCGTCTAGTGAGCGATTGTCTGTGGCTGGGGGTAGGCGATCAATATGCCTTATCTCTTGGATTACGTAATCCCATATACGTCCATATCTCTGATCCAGCGCTGCAAGGGCCGCTGTGTATGGAGTCGAAGAGGTAGCATAGGCTAGCGCTATATTGTGCGCTCGCGGTACTTTCAGGTGCTTCAGTAATATTGCATACTTGTGGCGTTCATCAGCGACATCCACCATCATTGTCTCTAAGCACATTCGGAGCTCCGTGTACTGTGCTCGACTCTCATAGGCGAAGTCTGGGAATGACGGTGTGGCATTGTATGACGCCGTGGATGGCTGATACATCGGCGAGCGTTGGGGGAGAGACCTCCTGGGCGAGTCCCCTCTTGCGCCTCGCTGTGGGCTGGTACTGACAGGGTACCATGGCCCGCTGGTCCAGGTGCTGTTCCTCGGGGCTGGTCGTGCGTCGTGCTCACCCGTGAATAGAGTCGGGGGTCTGTAGCGCAGCGCCGCGGGGGTATAGCCTGGACTGTATGGGACCTCCTGGTCCGGTGGAGTACTGTGCTGTCGTCGGGCTTGGTTCTCCTCCTCTCCCTCTTCTTCCTCTATCAGATCCTCCAGATCCTGTAATCGTTTATTTAGCTTCTCCGCAGTGTATGCCGCTCCTTCCTTGTAGCTGGGTCTCGCTTGGACCGGTCTGTGAAGGGGGTCTGCGGGGGGTATAGGCTCGGTCTGTTGGTCAAGTTCAGGGTCGCTTGCTCGTTGAGGAGACGCTGCCCTTGACTGTTGTCTCGACGAGTTCCTTGAACCCCTGGCGGAGGGAGAGGGTGTTGTCCTTTTGATCAGCTGCTCTATTAGTTGCGCTTGTAGTCTGTCGCGCTCTGCGTCTCTTTGGGCACCGGCAGCGGCGCGCTGGGCGTCGGCCCGGTCTCTTGCCATATTCTCTTCTGTCTGGAGGCGTCTCATCTCCAGGCGTGTGCGCTCTTCTTCGCTCCGTTGCTGCGCTTGGAGGCGTTCTCTTTCAATAGTAAAATGTTCGCGCTCGCTAAGCGCCTGCGCTTGGAGTCGATCGCGTTCGGTAGAGGCTGTCAGGCTGACGAGGAACGCCTGTTGTAGTATCCTCTCCACTTCGCTGGGGGAAGGCGGTTGTGGAGGTGAGCCGCTCCTGCGTGAGCCGCTCCTGGGGGTACTCGTTGGGGAGTCCTGGAGCTCTAGTTCCTCGGCGCTCTCCTCCTCTTCTTCCGTGCAGAGTTCTCTCTCTGTAGGGTTGTCTTCCTCCCGGGGCTGGTCGGGGACTACTTCTTGGGTAGTGGCGGGGGGTAAAGGCATGTCAATTCCCTCCTGGTCCCCACCGTGAGCTTGGTCAGTTACATTAGGACCTACTAGGGCCTCTGTGGTCGGGGAAACCTGGTCGTTAAGGTCAGACATAATTTTACTTTCTACTTTTACCGCGTTTACCGTTTGTCGAAGGCTAGGTAGTTGACTGACAGTGTAAGCCTCTAAGTACTGAGGTGTCTGTCGTCTGCGCCGCGGGCGTTCTAGGTTAGGAGGATCGTTTCGTGGAGTGTTCATCATAGGCCATTTCGATATTAATAACACTATATTAATATTACACTAGTTACCATCCGGCTCGAAGGACCAATTGTAACTGAGGGGTACAATTCCCTGACTGTATTGTTAGATATGATATTTAATACCACTACCTCATGTACTTTAACTTCTGGCCATCCAGTACAAGATATAAGTATGATGAACACTTTCCCACCTGATGAAACGAATCCACACAAATGTACCAAATCGAAGGTTTAATACAGCAAAAGGTGTATACAACGATCACTTAATTACATTTATTTATGAAATATGCACTTTTATGGCAAATGAGTATTCGTAGGTAAATCAACATTGAATGTCCAATCTCTGGTTACGCAGGGAGTAAGTATACAACCTGGAATATTTAGGAAACGATAGCGATGGTACTTAGATGATTATAGCTGGATACACTAAGGGGGGGGGGGGGGTGTCCCGCTGGTTGTAAGACAGTAGGAGGGGGGGGTTAGAGAAGCCGCTGGCGGTATCCCATCTGGCCGACGGTGTCTTGGGAGAATCCAAAGTCTTGGACACGGTGCCCACAGAACCTCGGACCGCAGACGAATACAGCTGGACCCTCTGTGGACGGTAGCTGCCGGTCCACAACGGAGAGACGTGAGGCGACCTCACTGGTGTAGAGCGCCGTCTCACCTGGAGTCCTCTCCGGGGGGTAGTTCCAACACTCCGCAGTGTTGGCCTTTATCCATGGAATAATCAAAGCACCCAAAGCATAATCCAAGCCGTGGAAGGCTCGCCGTCGTCCGGGTAGAGTAATCCAATATACAGGTCCAGTCGCTCTTGGCCCGGAGCTCCTCGGATGCAAGCACCACTAGGGGTCTGCCCAGCCTGGTTAAGCGTCCAGATAACGTCAGGAACGATGGGGGTACTGATAACTTTAGAACTCTAACCGAACGATGCACCATACATAAATAGACTATTATTAGCTTAATAGAATACGTCCAACTCGACGGTATAGTGCCAAACTATGACTATTCAACTATTAATCTACACGATATCTCAATGCCTATTCTGGGCCAAGTAGGCCTTACTACACCACACGTGCGTCGTGGGGAGGCTTTGCGTCTGTCACTCTGTTGGAGGGTAAAGAACTGGACTAAAAGAAAGTTCTACTTTACTTGCGCCATATATATATGCGCTATGAACAAATAGTACCATTCGTATTTCGCCCGACATATTCCTGCGCGGAACCGGGGCTTGCCACGACATGTTTAGGCGGCACGATTGAACTTGGACCTAGGGGTATGGCAACCTGGCGCCAGGTTCTCGTCCAATGGTAGAATGAAACTATTATGGGCTGTTTAGTAGACTAAAGGGATATTCAGTGCATATTGTACAAGGAATATACAGGGGATATCAAACGATATACAAATACAATTAAATATATATATATAAATAAATATACATATTCGGTTTAATCTAATCCTTCACAACAGTAATGATTGTTTCGTTCATCGCATAGGCTATTTAATTTTAGCCTATTTTAATACAATTCAAATAATCAAATTGTGCTTAGAGGGAATTATTTTCACCGGACATTATGACCGGAGAGATTAAATATGTCGGACTTCAACAGATTTTGCCGGTCAAATACCGGTAATTACCGGCAAACGGAAACGCTGTGCGATAGGCATTCGGTTCATATCGATACTCTTATTTTGAAAATCGTGTAGCAAGTCTCATCTCCGCAGAAGCGCAGCTCCAGCCATAATATCTATGGCTCTGGCAGCTAGCAACGTTCGGTTCATATCGATACTCTTATTTTGAAAATCCTGTGGAGTCGACTCGTATCCGCTCGGCTCTACAGCACAGCGCAGTAGCGTCTGGAACACGCACATTGCAACATAGCAAGGATAGTGTGCGTATTTCGCGACCCAAAACAAATCCCTGCTGTTTTATTCTGCAACGGGTCAAATGCATCTAACATGCTTTGCAATCCTCGCCATTCCTTTATGACCATGTCGTGTTAAAGTCCGAAATTAACGTTACGTTAGCGTAAGCTAACAAGCTAATCCTGATCAGAGCGCTAGAGAGAACAGCAGAGGGGACTGGGGAAGGGGGGGGTCAGGCATTCTCCCTGTGTGTGTGTTTGAAAAGATCAGATGAAGTCAGACGAGTATATTATATTGATAGTAAATGTACTGAGGGTGGACAGATAATGTTGATATTTAAACATAAAAAATACAATACATAATAAATGTATTCATGATCATCATGCAACATAAAACAATTGCAGGAACGGTTTGGGAGAGGAAGGGGTTTTAGGCTGCCTGTTGTGAGTTCCAAAATTTTTTTACGGTACTTAAAGTTTAAAGCTCAATATATCAAAACGTGGCACTTTATAGTGAACAGG
Source organism: Notolepis coatsorum (assembly GCF_963971535.1). Lineage (NCBI taxonomy): Eukaryota > Metazoa > Chordata > Actinopteri > Aulopiformes > Paralepididae > Notolepis > Notolepis coatsorum. The sequence goes on along the minus strand of NC_140176.1, from coordinate 111,290,550 downwards.
AGGTCTATTTGTATTAAAAACAATAGATTGTTTACCAATTACTTTAAGTGTTATATGAATACATATGAGTTTACAGAAATCTCAGCGCATTGAGTTGGAAACCGGCAGATATTGACGCAAGGAAATGGAGCAGCCATATGCGAGTGTAGTCCTATGAAAGAAGAGACCCGGGACTTTCGATGGTGTTACGTGTGAGTGTGTTTGTACCCTGATCAGGTGTTCCCAGTGTGATGTGTAATGTCTGGTTGTAGTTCCCCGTCCTGGTCTTGTAGTTCTCTGTCGTTTCCCTCCCAGGTGTATCCATCTGTAATCAGCCCAGGTGTTTCTTGTCTCGTCATTCCCTTGTGTATAACTGTTCTGTTCTCCCCTGTGTGTGGTGGCTGATCCTGTCTGTACAGTCCTGTGGTTTGTTTGTTGTTACTTTATGTTATTCCTTCAGTTACTAAATCCATGGTAAATACATAATTAAACACCTTCTTTGTTACTCTGGCTACCGTTTCCAATTATGTTACATTGACAAGACGACGAGCAGTTTTTCAGTCAATGGTAACGTAATAGATGGGCTTAAAGGTGGGCGGCATGGTGGTGTAGTGGTTAACACTGTCGCCTCACAGCAAGAAGGTCCAGGGTTCGATTCCCGCTTGGGGACCAGGTTTCCGCGATGCCAGGTACCCAGGTGGGGTATCTCCCGGGCCTTTCTGTGTAGAGTTTGCATGTTCTCCCCGTGCTCGCAAGGGTTCCCCCCCCTCCCGATAAGAGAAACCCAATGGAAAAACATGCACAACAACAGATCGCTAACGCTGTCGCGTCCGTGACGAAAACGGGCAGGAGCACTTGGATGGTCCCCGGGCGTGGCCCACGCCACAGCCCTCGTCTGCTCCCGGCTGCCCTTGGGGGGAAGGACGATGGGATGGGTTAAGCGCATCAGCGATCCTACAAAAAACAATGCTTTGAATTCATATTTCATCAATCTAGCCTCACGTTAGTGCTGCAAACTCTCTCTGAGCTCCATTGGGAAAATACCGCCTCCTATTGTCTCTCCCTGTGGTACTGCACCCCTTTGGAATGGATTGAATGAAACACATGGGGGGAAAGAAATCCTGCTTCATCATTTTACTTCTCAGACAAGTCACCCGAGACAATTGGATTCATTGCCGAGCCCCAGAACAGCGTAGAATACATATTTCCAGTACCCAGCGTTGGATCAATAAACGCGATCGATATTTGGAATGGCGATCAGGAATTGGAATAATCTTTTTGGAGAACATCTGATCTGAGGTAAGGAATCTATTTTACCAGTCTTACGATAATCAGAGCTTTTTTCACAGAGATATCAACGTGTGCCCTATGTGTGTGTGTGTGTGCTGATCAGGAAATGAGAGAATCGATTTTTCAGCCCACTTCTGTAGCGTGCATAAGTACACATATACTATCGATAATCTAGCGTTTATTTAAAAACGATTCATAAATAGACAGAAAAATTACGTTTTTTGTGTATTCCAGAATATTCCAGTAAAGGGTCTTTATCACAGAATCTTTAAAAAAACTAGCGTTTTTCAAAATGGTATAAAACGGAAATGAACCGATTAAAAAACAATCCGTTTCGACAATGTTGACTGCAAACAAGTCATTGATAAGCAACAGCTAGATTAGACACATAATTTAAGATGTAGTTTATGCGTTCGCAAATATGAGAGCGCTATCATTGAAGTGGGTGGTGGCACGGAAGCACTAAATCGTGTGCCCCCTGCTGGCATTGAAAGTGTTAACAGTGATTGGTCAGCGCCTCTTACACATCACAGATCCAGTAAAATATGAATGGCTTATTTCAGTAGGGAGAGCTGAACAGCAGAAACTGCACTTGGTACAGATTTAACATTTTCTCACTGTTGGTACAATCCCACATTGCTTGAAAACGAAAAAGGCCATTTTTACAATAGGGGACTTATTTTTTTATATATATATAATTTTTTTGGCATTTTATTGCTTGCAGAGAGGAAGGATGGGAGAAGATATAGGGGGAGGACATGCTGTAAAGGTCGCCGGGTCCGGGAGTCGAACCCGGGACGGCCGCATTGCACTGCAGCGCAGTTACGTGGTGCGCCACCCTGGTGCCCACAATAGGGGACCTTTAAGAATTTCATAAAACTACACTACAAAAAAGTAACTGTACTTACAGCAGATTTCATTCACGGTATTTGCTGCCCAATGTTAGCATGGTGTTATTCACCGTCAAAGATGGAAATAAACAAAAAGAAAATGTATATTCTCCTTTGGTTCATTACAATTTACTCAAGCCTAGTAACAGACACAATATTTCTGACACTGGGAATACGTTCCCTGAGGTCCCTAGATACCAAGAACATGCAAATGGACTTGTAGAAGTGGAGCAATCTTCCATTTACTTAAGTACTTTTAGGCGAATTTTCTGAAAATATAGCTAGGGCTTAAGAGGTTAAAATCATTGGTAAACAAACAGTGCTGAAAATATACACTTTGACTGCCGTTTTGATAGGGTTAGGGTCTTTACTCTTCGCTACATTTGAAAAAGAAATGCAACATTAATTAATACGGACTGTATTGATCGATTTATGACGTGAAATTAATCTCGGCCCAGTACTGGGCCTGTCAGGCTTTTAAAGTAAACACTTATAAAGTCATAATGTTTAGAGATTAAAGTCAACATTCATAAAGTCAGACTAAAGTCATAATGTTTAGAGATTAAAGTCAACATTTATAAAATCAGACTAAAGTCATAATGTTTACAGATTAAAGTCAACATTTATAAAGTCATGTTTACAGATTAAAGTAAACATTTATAAAGTCATAATGTTTAGATTAAAGTCAACATTTATAAAGTGATAATGTTTACAGATTAAAGTCAACATTTCCATACTTGTTTCCATGCAGTCCAAACAGCTCTTCTCCTGGTCCAGCTGTGACGGTTTCATGCAGTCCACCAAACAGACTCTCAAACCAAGGTGTGAGAGGCTAGGAGGGGTGGTCATATTCAGACCAATCTTGGGGGAAAGTAAGGAAAGAAATATCAGTACATTTTACATTCATCCTAACAAACAAAGGTCTAACTTTTCAGTTGAAATTCATCAGGAACACAGAAAGCCTAGCAAGAACCACCTGTCCTTAACCAGCTATACAGGTAGTGCTCTTTTCCAAGGCTAACAAATTGGAGGCTGACAGGAAGATTTTCACAAGAACTGAAAAACACATGGGTGTATATATAGACAGATGCACTGCTATAGTTGTGATCTATGAATATAAGCCTATGATATTGCATTTAATTTGATGCAAAACATCTGATAGGCTATTGATGCAGGCAGCTGTTGTTTCTGGCCAATCAGATGTTTTTGTCTTCCAAGTGGTGTTTCCAGGGTCGCATTGGAAAAACTAAGACCACATCCTCATCAGAAAGTACACAAAATTAAATGAAAATACAACTAAAAAGGCAATATTAATGAAATAAAGCTTTCAAAAAAATATACACAAATATCATGGACATCTACAGAAGATTGAAAAATAATTGTTTGGTGTGACGACCCTCCCCCACAGTTGTTTGCTTGCTCTGCTCTGTCACTGTTTCACAGGATTGGTGGGGGGAGCTGGCAGAGGGTCATTAGGCTAATTGGGGCACACCTGGGTCAGTGGGGGAGGGTAATCAGGCTAATTGGGTCACACCTGAACTGCTACGGTCAGGCAAGCGATACCGGAGTCTCATGGCAAGCACAGAGAGACTCAGGCCATCAGGATGCTAAATGACAATAACACTACGTAACAAACCATCAAATACACTCACAGCACACACATCCACACGCACACACTCACTTTAAACAAACAACTCACTTTAGACACTTTATATTTATTGGTAAAGAATTTGCACTACAACTCATACCTCATTACACCTTACTGTAAATTGTACCTCATCCCATTTCTGCATTGTACTGTATATTGTAACTCCGTTACTTTTTTTTTTTTTTTTTTAAAACTTAAATTTTTATTTTCATTTTTTCAACAACATACATAGACAACATTCATAGACAATACACAGTACATAAATTAAAACAAATATACAAAAAATGAGTAAAGAAAAAGTGTGACATGGGTCCTTCGGTCCCTTCTACATTTGCATTATTTATTTACATTTTTATTCATTTCCTTGTATCCTTTTCAAACCTCTGTGATGTCGTTACTTCCCCTCCTGTATTCTTCCCATTTTCCCCATTTCCATTCAAACTTTTCTTCTTGCAGCCTCAGCAGATGTGTGATTCTCTCCATTTCCTGTATCCCCTCTACCAACTCTATCAATTGATCCTTTGTCGGCACTTCTACCTTGTACCACAGTTTAGTTAAAGCTTTCTTGGCTGCCACTATCAATATCTTAATCAAATACTTGTCTTCCCCTTGGATTCCTTCCTGTGACAGATTCCCCAAATACAACACTTGGCCTCCCTGGGGTATTTCGTATCCTATTATTTCATTTATTATCCCTCCTATCTCTTCCCAGTAGTGCCTTATCTTCTGACATCCCCAGAATATGTGTGTATGGTTCGCCCCTTCCTGTCCACACTCCCTCCAACATGTTTTCTTTGCTGGTGTGTAATTGCCCTGTATTTCTGGTGTTATAAAGTATCTAATTATATTTTTCCACCCAAACTCCCTCCATATCCTTGATCCTGTGGTTGTTTGTTGTGTCTTACATGTGTCATACCATTCCTCCTCTGTTATCTCTATTTCCAACTCTCTTTCCCACTTTTCCTTCACATACAATGTTGTATTTCCCTTACTGTCCATTATTGCCTGATATAGTGCTGATATCACCCTCCCCTTCCGTCCTTCGTATGACTTTACCATTATCTTAATTACCCCATTCTGTTCTTTGTCTCTATCTTGCTTTATTTCCTTGTTATAGTAGTCCCTAATCTGTAAATATCTAAAGTGGTCCCTATTCTCTAGTCCGTATCTTTCTTTCAATTTTTGTAGAGTCTGCATCTCCCCTCCTTCCGTCATCGTCCACATTGCTGTTGTACCCCCCCGTTCCCACCTCTTGAACCCATGATCTTCTATCCCTGGTCTGAATTTGTTGTCGTGTGCTATCCATCTCAGTATCTTAGATTCTTTTTCTAGCTTGTATTTCTTTACTATTGTGTTCCATATGTTTATAGTGAATCTGGTAATTGGATCTAGTAGTTGTTCCTGTCTTCTGAACAGCTCCCTATCTCCTATCAGTGCCTGCACTTTGAATCCCTCTCTTTTGGTTTCTATATCTTTCCATTTGGCCTCATAGTTCACATTGCACCAGCATGCTACTGTTCTAAGCTGTGCTGCATAGTAATAGCTTTCTAAACTGGGTACTGCCATCCCTCCTTTCTCCTTTGGTAATTGTAGAGTCACATATCTGATCCTTGGCCTTTCCCCCCCCCCCAAATGAATCTTGATATCTGTCTATCCCATTCCCTAAATTGTTTTTGTGGTATTAATATAGGTAGGGATTGAAATAGGTATAGTAACCTTGGTAATATGTTCATCTTAATGATTTCGATCCTTGAACTGAAATCTAGGGGCATCACCGTCCATCTTTCTAGATCTCTTGATTTTCTGATTTATCTGTGTATAGTTTGCATCGTATAGCCCCTCCCCCCCTCTTGTGATGTTCACCCCTAGGTACTTGATCCTGTCCATGTCCCATTTGATTTTGTATTTTTCTTTGATCTCTATCGTTGGTGTGTAGTTCAGTGCTAATGTCTGTGTCTTCGTCACATTAAGTCTATACCCTGAGTAATATCCATATTCTGTCAGCAGATCCATCAGTGTCGGGAAGCTTGTGTCTGGTTGTCTCATATATACTATCACGTCATCTGCGAATAATCCCAATTTATGTTCCGTCCCCCTTATCTCCACCCCTTTGATGTCTTTGGTCTGTCTAATTAGTTGGGCCAGTGGTTCGATGAATACATCGAAGAGCGTCGGCGAAAGACAACAACCCTGTCTGGTAGCTCTCTCTAGTTTAATCCGGTCCGTCAGACTACCATTCACCTTAATCCTAGCCGTCGGTTCTTGATATAATGCCCTAATTGTTTTCATAGCGTTTTTGTCTAATCCAAATCTCTCTAATACTTTATATAGAAATAACCAGCTTACACTATCGAAGGTTTTTTCTGCATCTAGGCTAACTAATACTGCACTTCCTCTTTCCTTTTGTATCTCCTCTACTATCTGCACTGTCTTCCTTATGTTATCCTGTGTCTGCCTTCCTTTAATGAATCCAGTCTGGTCTTCGTCTATTATATCTGTCATAAATGTCTCAAATCTTTTTGATATTATTGATGTATACATCTTGTAATCTACATTAAGTATGGACACAGGTCTGAAACTACTACACAGTTCTCTATCTTTCCCTTATTTTGGAATTGTAGTAATTATGGCCTCTTTCCATGAAGGTGGCATTGTGCCTTTTTCCATTGTGTGTCTGAATGCTGCTTCTAACATGGGGCTCAGTTCCTGCCTAAATGTCTTGTAGAATTCCGAGGGGAATCCGTCGCTACCCGGTGACTTACTACTCTTTGCCCTACTGATCGCATTCCCCACTTCTTGTTCTGTGATTTCTGCATTTAATATTCCATTCTGTTCCTTACCTATTGATGGTAAATCCAATTTTTCTAAAAATGTCTCTATCTCCTCCTCCCCTGCCGCTATCGGTTGCGTGTATAGTTTCCTATAATATTCTTCAAATGCCTTCTCTATTTCCGCTGGTTCTCTCAGTATTTTGTTTGTGTTTGTGTCCCTTATTGTATGTATTGCGTTTATTTTTTGTTGCGTCCTAATTCGTCTAGCTAACAGTCTGGTCGCCCTCGGTCCCCCTTCATAGTATGTCTGTTTCATGAATCTAGCTTTCTTCTCTATTTCTGACAGCAGCTCCCTGTTTATCTGTCCTCTAACTTCCTTAACCTCTTCTGGTTCTTTGAGCTTTGGTGTTCTTTCTCTAATTCTTTCAGCTTCTTTATCAAGTTCTGGTATGTCCCTATTCTAGCCTTTTTGAGTAATGCCGTCTTTGCTATCAATTTTCCCCGTATTACTACCTTTAGTGCATCCCATAAAATGTTTGGATCTACCTCCCCATTATCGTTCTCTTCTCTATATCTAATTATGTCTTCCTTCACCTGGTTAACCAAACCTTTGTTGTTCAATAGTCCTACATTCAGTCTCCAAACTGTATTCCTCCGTCTACTTTTAAGATTTACTGTCAGATATATTGCGCTATGATCTGAAATATCAGTCACTCCTATCCTGCATTCTTCCACCCGATATCTGTCCCCTGTTGTCATGAGAAAATAGTCTATCCTTGAATATGTTGTGTGCGGGTGTGAATAGTGCGTATACTCTATCTAGCGTGTTCATTGCTCTCCATAAGTCTATGATTCCTAATTCTGCCATATGTATATTCATATATTTGCTGATGTTTGTCCTCCATTTCTTTGTGCTAGTCGTGTCTATGTCATAATTCAGTACCACATTGAAATCACCTGTACAGATCAGGACCCCCTCCCCTTCCAATGCTATAATATCAAAGATCGTTTCAAATAGATATTTCTCACTGTCCGGTGGAGCATATACATTTATTAGTGTTACCATTTGACCTTCCATTTTCCCCTTGACCAACACATACCTTCCCTCCTTGTCCCTTATTTCCTTGATCATCTCAAATTTCACTGTGTTCTTAATTAGTATAGCTACTCCTCTTCTAAGGTTCTGTTTAAAAGAACTATAGAACAGGTTTTCATACCCGAATCTCTTCAGCTTTTCATGTTCTTGTGATATAAGATGCGTTTCTTGCAAGAAAATGACCTGCGCCTCTTCTTTTTTAAGTTTCGTCATCACCTTACTCCTCTTTATCGGGTTATTCATACCATTCACATTTAACGACATCATCTTTACACCCTTAACTTGTGTCATATTTCTTTTCCAATTGTTCTCCCGTTCTACCCATGTCACATAAAATAATATTTGTGGTTGTAGCCTCTGCTATCTCCTTCTGACTTACATACATATTTACATAATAAACATCAACATCAACATCAAAATTCACTCTTTGAACTTCCATGGCATTTGAGGGTCCTATTCGTTCCCCTCTTTTCCCCGCTGGTGGGTGGGGAGTAGTGGCTCTCCTAGTGAGAGGGCCCCCCCTAGTGGCTACATTGAGCGCACTATATATGTCCAGCTCTGTGTGTGGTCTGACCGAGCTCCCAGTCAAAAAGCTCCGCTTTAGTCACTTTCATGTTCCCGTCTAACTGTGTTATGCGACATGTGTTTTCCTGAGTCCCTTTAATGTCAGTCTCCATATATCTCTTGAATGCACATGTCCCTTTTTTTTATCACTTTCGGTTTAATTATCCCCCATGTATTTCGTCATACTCTTCCTGCCTAACAAGTCTCTTTCATGTTTTCACTCTCTTGCATTATGTGCGTCATACGTATATCAGTCCAATGCAATGTGCTTCAAATCTCTATGCCTTCCTTTCAAAATTTTGGTCTACCTATAATTATCTCATGTACATTACTATCTTCTCACTATCTATTTTGTGTGTGTGCATTGTACTCATCCACCCTTTGATCACCGTCTCGTCTCGTCTCCGCCCCCTTTCTCCGTGTCCTTGCGTCCTTCTTCTCAGTTGATCTGCTTTGAATCAATTCAGATCCCCTTCACCTTCCCGTTCTCCTCATTCTCCTCGTCTCCTCCTCGTCCCCCGCCGACCCTGGTCCATCTCCTCGCCTTCTCCAACCTCTGCAGCAGCGTAGGTCTCTCGTCTCCTCCTCCCGGCACATTCCATCCTCTCTGGTTCATGTCCCTCGCCGCCTCCCGCACGTCTCCGTACACCTTTGCGCCTTCCTTCCAATGAACCTTCAGCGTGGTCATTGGTGATTGAAATCTGATTCCGCCTTCCTTCAGAGATTTTTTTATCTGAACATAGCTCCGACGCTTTACCGCCACCTCCGTTGCATAATCATGGTCAAAAGTCACTCTCTGTCCCCCCACCTCCATCTTCTTCTGCCAGGCTGTTCTAAGAATGTTCTCTTTCACCTCGAATTTCAAGAAGTTTACTATAACTGCTCTCGGTGGTTTGTCCTCCCGTGGCTTCGGCGCCAGAGTCCTGTACGCTCTCTGAATCCCTGTCTTGTTGAGGGCTGTCATTTTTAATTCTCTTCGAATTAGGCTGTCCACATATTTGACCATCGAATCTCCTTCCATCCCCTCTTTCAGACCCCATATTCGTATGTTGTTTCTCCTCGACCTCCCCTCCAAGTCCATTAGCTTTCCTCTCATGTTCTGTTGTTCGAGCGTCTCTTTCAGAATATCATGCATTTCTGTATTCATTCTTCCGTATCGGCCGTCCTTTCTTCCAACATCTTTATGTCTTTCTCTTGCTCTTGTATTTTTCCGTTCATTGCCTCGAGTCCTTTATCCATTTCCCTTCTGAGTTCGTCCTGTCCCCTCTTCAACTCTTCCCTCAGTCCATCAATGCTGTCTTGGATATTCTGCGTGCTCGCCTGGTTAGCCATCACGCTAGCTCGTATACTAGTTTGTAACTCTTGTTGGCTAGCCAACGTGCTAGCTTGCACGTTCCTCGTGTTAGCTTGTGTGCTAACTTGTATGCTATCTTGTATAGCTTGAATAGCCTTTGCATTAGCCTGCACGTTAGCTTGTAGCTCTCGGTTAGCCTTGGCTTGTAGTTCCTGCCCAGCCAGCATGGTCGCTTGTATTCTTGTTAACCAGGCGGGCTCCACAGGGTCTCCTTCCCTGCCTCACGCTCGCCTGAGCCATTTCTTCTGTCATTTCCTCGAGGTTAGATTTTTCCTCCGGTGTTTGTACGTCTTCTGGGGTCTTATTTCTCTCACTTTTTCTCGTACACATCCTTCCTTTTCTCTTATATCTTTGAATTTTCACCTTTTATTCTGTTTTACTTCCCTTTCTCAAGTTATTTGACCGGGAGCTCTTTCAGTGGTCTCCTATCCACCCATCTCAAAACCGGAAGTCCTCTCTGTTACTTTTCTACTCTGCATTGTATATTGAACACTTTTGTCGACGTACTTGACTTCTATTTTATACTTATCTATTTTTATCTAGCACAATCTCTGGAGCAAAACAGAAAGAACTATTTTATATAAAAGTATTCTGTACTTTTGTATGACAACTAATAAAGAAACTTGAAACTTGAACACCTGGGTCGGTGTGTCCCAGTCAGGATATAGAGGGAGGCTTCCTCTAGTCTCCGTCGATCTCCCCACCTGTTTGGTTCCTTTTGTTTGTTTGGACACTTACTTTGGTTTTACACTTACAACATTCATGCTGCACACACATTCTCATCCACACACTGATATTCATATGGGCTGATAATTAGTATAATTCAATAAATGATTTAGTCATTTCTTAAATTGTGCCTGTGTCTCCCCTTTCTTGTTGCGAGCTTGAGCCAGCTCGTAACATTGGTAAACTGTAAATAATACAACTTTACCATGGACTCCTAAGCTAAGCTAGGATAATGTACGTCAGATAAACAGATGAGAAACACTGCTAAGATAACGTCATGGATTTTGCTAATGAAGGGTTAATATCCGAGGCTGCTGCGCGGGGCCCGAAATTAGAGCCCGCCACCCGCGGGCAGATTGAGGTTTGGCAAGTGACACTGAGAGGTCTGTCCGCCACGTGGCGGGTAACAAAATAGTCATGTAAAATAATTTAAACTGCGGTGTGGTGACAGTCGCCTTTTTTGTTGCCCCCAATCTCCCCTTGCACGTCAATCTATCCTTGTTGTTTACCGATGTCACATCCGCTACTCTTCTTCTGCAGCGCCTGCTTGCACTGTAGGGAGCCAACGTTACGTCCGCCTGCCATCACGATTAGCTAACGTTAGCTTATTAATAACGTTAAATGGGTTACAAATATGTGGAACCATATGGGTGAAGAAGCGGCAGCGAGAGTGGGACCACCTAACAAAAGAAAGTTTCGAGAGGAGTGGAATATTTGGAGATAGCGGTGTTTCAAGAGACTGGCTACAGTATGATGCTGGGGCTGTAGTGATGAGTTGTTCCGTGTCCCGCAAGCATGTTTGCCATGCATTTCTATTTCTCAATTTTCTGTATCATCATCATGTAGAATGCGTAAAATTACAAAATGTACGATTCATGATTGCTCACTAATTCGCGTAATGCATGCTATTCTTGCATCGGAGCGTGGTGCCGCTGCAGGCACAAATCAACCTTTCCCCACGTTTTATCAGAAGAAAAAACAAAACATCTGCTTCTATTTTAAGGTAAGACCTGCTTTTCCTAATTACAGTAACTATTATCATTATTGCTCATTTATTAATGTTCTATGGTATGTGTAGTGGCCGCTTGTCATTCGCTAATATTTTGACAATGTGCCACGATGAACCTTAGATGTTTTTCTACTCGGGTCGGGTAACAAAAGTTGTGGATGTTGACAGAATTGAATGTCCAGGCTGCAGCTGATGTAGTTTGTAAGGTTTATTGTCCAAAAGAAAAGAATTATTGAAAACAGAACAGTTTGCGTCTCTCTATTGCTCAGTGGCTCCGGTAGGAACATTTAGTCTCACAGCAGGTGCATAACGTTGCTCTAATTACAGAGCCTATTATATTAAGAGGTGGTGTGCCGCTAGTGTTGCGCTTGTCTCGTGTCTTTTAGTGTTGGATCAGATGGGCTAATCTGAGCATGTGTATTTCAATATGTGCGTCTTCATCATGCAGGCAGACCTGTGTGGGTTCTGTAACGTTACTCATCTACAGCAAAGTCCTCGCTGCACGCCGCTGACCGGCCAACCCCCCCCCCCCCCCCCCCCCCCCCAAGAAAACACTAAGAGCTCCCCGAAGACCATGGTATGGTTCGCACACTGCCTAGAAGCATTAGCAAAGCCTCTCAAGTAAAGCCGAAACAGTGGCTGAAACGCTCAACAGTTGAGATGTTCAGTTATTATTAGTACCAAGCTGAATAAACGCACATTTCTCTCTCTATACAGAGAGTGAGTCGCACCAGTTTCTGACCTAACGTCACATATCCTCCCAAACTCATAACGTGGTGTAGCATTAGCATTAGCATAGCAGCTTAGCTTGTTAGCTGCTCCAGCTACCTCTGGTCAAGGCCCAGTCTGGATGGAAAAGTGGCAGAAACGCCCAACAGATCAGATGTGCGGTCAGTAGATGAATAAAAGCAGATTTTACTGTAACAAAACAGAGAGGTGGATATTAACCTAATGTACCTTTGTTTACCTGAACGACAAGGCTCCAGAATGAGGAGGCTGTGAAACCAATGCTCCGATACGAGCGTCAAACTCAAAACTACATTTCCCTCAAAGCTCAGAGTATAAAGCACATACCTTATTAAACTACATTTCCCTCAAAGCTCAGAGTATAATGCACATGCCTTATTAAACTACATTTCCCTCAAAGCTCAGAGTATAAAGCACATACCTAATTAAACTACATTTCCCTCAAAGCTCAGAGTATAAAGCACATACCTTATTAGGACTGATCAGATCAAAGTGTTCCCACATTTGAGAACTGCGTCTCTTCTTAGCTGTCTCCTCTTCAGTATCATTCCTTCATCAGATCCTTTGAAAGTTGTGTTGAGGTTAAAACCGACAATGCAAGTGATTGTTTACACTTTTTAGAGCAGTACACCAGGGGACAACCAAGAGACCTGGTGAAAAGCTGTCAGCACCTACCCTCTGTTCAGGGATATCAACGCGCTAAATCCCTGCTTGCTGAACATTTTGGAAATGAATACAAAATTGCTTCTGCTTATATGGACAAAATTGATAGCTGGCCTCTGGTTAAAGATGAAGATGTAAAATCACTACAATCATTTTCTCTGTTCTTGCGAGAATGCTCTAATTTAACACAGAGAATCATGCAAATGAATGAGTTGGACATGCCATCAAACCTCAGGAACATTGTGATGAAGCTTCCTTATAAGCTGAGGGAGAAATGGAGGAACGTCGCATGTGATTTGCAGGAGCAACGTGGTTGCAGAGCACTATTTATTGACCTTTGTTGAAAAACAAGTTAGAATTGCCTCTGATCCACTGTTTTTGGAAATATTCAGGATTCAAAATGTACCAGCCGCAACAAACCCCCCATTGACAGTCAACCAAGGCAAAGGAAACAGAGCACCTTTGCCACCAGTGTCACTGCAATGAAAGAAGGAAACAACAAAAGGTACATGGATAATAAGATCAAGTCCTTCTCTGCCCAAAGTCACATCAAATGCTGTTTATTCTGCCAACGAACAAGCCACTCACTTGAAAAATGCTCACAGTTTAAGTTAAAGATACAAAAGGACAAAATACATTTCATAAAGGAGCATGGAATTTGTTTTGGTTGCTTGAAAGTGGGACACATAAGCAAAGACTGCAGGAGTCGATTGGATTGCAGTGTGTGTCAGCAAAAGCGTCAGCAAAAGCATCCATCAGTCCTACACATTGAGCAGAAGGGTATAAGTACACCTTTTAATAAGGCAGAAGAGCCTGTGAGCCATCTGAGTGTAACATCTGTTCAGTCTCAAACATGTGGCCGTATAGGGGCCGGAGATGAGGACAATGCTGTGTTTTCGATTGTTGCAGTTCAAGTGAAAAGCCAAGTGACTGACAGAGTTGTGCAGACATATGCATTCTTGGATCCGGGAAGTTCCGGTACTTTTTGCACTCATAACCTGGCAAAGAGACTGGGGCTAAGTGGCAAGCCAGCCAATATTCTATTACGAACAATGGGGCAAGAGAAAATTGTGAGCACCAATGTATTGTCTCACTTGGAAGTGTCTGGCATGGATAAGGAGGATTTTATTGAATTGCCCAATGTCTTAACCCAAAGAGCTATGCCAGTGTCACGTGTGAACATTCCACGACAGGATGATGTGGAAAAATGGCCTTACTTGAGTAACATAAAGCTGCACGACTTGAATGCAGATGTGGATTTGCTCATCGGAACTGATGCAGCAAAAGTAATGGAACCATGGGAGCTGATCAACAGCCAAGGTGAAGGACCATATGCAGTCAGAACAAGAGTCGGCTGGGTCATAAATGGACCACTTAGGAGTGGAAGTAACAGCAGAGTTAAGACTGGCTGCTCTGTTGTCACAACAAATCGAATATGTGTGGAACATCTGGAAGAAATGCTCATGAAGCAATACAACCATGATTTAATGAAAAAACATCAGTGGGGTCATTGGAAATGTCAAGGGAGGACATTCAATTCATGAAGATAATGAGAAGAACAACAGAGTTGAAAGATGGACATTATTACATTGACTTACCTTTCAGAGAAGAGGAACCGGTCTTGCCAAATAATCGCTGTGTTGCAGAGCAGCGACTTCAAGGCCTGAAGAGGACATTTGAAAAGAACATCAAGTTTAAAGAGGAGTACACCTCATTTATCAATGATATGCTGGTTCAAGGTTATGCTGAAGTTGTACCCATTGAACAGCTGGAACAAGATGAGGGAAAAGTGTGGTACATTCCCCACCATGGAGTACATCACCCCACCAAAGGAAATCGGAGGGTTGTATACGACTGTGGAGCCTCATTCAAAGGAACATCTCTGAACTGTCAGCTCTTGCAGGGCCCCGATCTCACCAACACTCTTATGGGGGTCCTCATTCGCTTCAGGAAAGAGCCTGTCGCAATCATGGCTGACATCAAGGCCATGTTTCATCAGGTGCGGGCGCCTGATAAACATGTGAACTTTCTTCGCTTTCTTTGGTGGCCTCAGGGCAACACTGACCAGGAACCAAGGGAATATCGAATGAGGGTACATTTGTTTGGAGCTGTTTCGTCCCCCAGTTGCGCCAATTACGCCTTGAGGCGAACTGCAGAGGACAATGCAACTCACTTCCCTCCTGAAGTGATCAAAACAGTCAATCACAACTTTTATGTAGACGACTGCCTGAAGTCTACATCCTCGGAGGGAGATGCAATTAAGCTTGTAAAGGATTTGACTCTGCTCTGTAGTCAGGGAGGATTCAGCCTTCAAAAATGGGTGACAACCAGCCGTTATGTTTTGTCATCGATCCCAGGTGACATCAGAGCAGCAGAGATGAAAGAGCTGGATTTGGACAAAGATCACCTGCCTATGGAAAGAGCACTTGGACTGCAATGGTGCGTTGAGTCCGACCAGTTCAGCTTTAGGACTTCATTACAGCCACGCCCACAAACCAGGAGAGGTATCTTGTCGGTGGTCAGCTCTCTGTATGACCCGACAGGATTTTTGGCTCCTTTTACAATGCCAGCCAAGTTACTGTTGCAGGAGCTTTGCCGGCAAAACCTGAAGTGGGATGAACACATTTCCCCCTCCTTCTCCAAACAGTGGTCTGATTGGCTGAGCGACCTCCAAAGGATGAGTGTATTCAAGCCAGGTGGAACGCTGTATCAAAACCCTGAACTTTGAAACATCTGTGACAGCACAAATTCATAATTTTGCTGATGCCAGTGAAGCTGGTTATGGTACAGTATCGTACCTGAGACTGAAGGATAAAGATAGAGACGATAAGGTGCATGTTTCATTTCTTGCCGGAAAGGCCAGAGTTGCACCTCTGAAGCACATCACCATTCCTCGTTTGGAACTCACAGCAGCAGTCCTTGCTGTCCGAATGGATGGCATGCTTCAAAGGGAACTACAGTGGCCACTGGAGAAGTCAGTGTTTTGGACCGATAGCACGACTGTCATCAAATACATCTCCAATGAAACCAGACGTTTTCATACGTTTGTTGCCAACAGAGTCACTGTAATCAGAGAAGCTACAGATGTTGACCAGTGGAAGTATGTGGGCTCCAAGGTAAATCCTGCTGATGAAGCATCACGTGGATTGAGAGCTGAAGAATTTCTCACACACGGAAAAAGGATTAAAGGCCCAGATTTCCTGTATTTGCCTGAAAATGAGTGGCCTACACTGGAAATGGATTCAGTGATTCCCATTGATGACCCGGAGGTCAAAAGAGAAGCGGCAGTGAATGCCATTGTTAAGGATTCAGAAAATCCAACAGACCATCTCATCAGCTACTTCTCATCTTGGAAGAAGCTTAAAACGTCTGTTGCCTGGTTCCTTGAACTTAAAGGACTTCTGTTGCTTCTGAGTAAAAAAAGAAAGGAACTTAAAGCTACCGAAGATGACAAAGATGCTGGAGTGAAAAGTACAGTTGAACAGAAACTCAAGAGCTTCAAAGCCACACTCTGTGGAAAACATTTGACTCCAGACGATTGTGATGAAGCAGAAAAGGCAATCATTTGTTTTGTTCAGAAACACAGGTTCAAGAGTGAAATTGCCTCCCTCAAACATGGCTTAAATATCGTCTCCAAGGACAGCCCACTGTACAAACTAGACCCCATACTGGAGGACAACATCCTCAGAGTTGGTGGTCGTTTGAACAGGTCTGCATTACCATCAGAAACCAAGCACCCTGTCATTCTTTCCAAAGACCTGCATGTCTCCCAGCTCATTTTACGTCATATCCATCAACAACTAGGACACGCTGGGAGGAACCACATGTTGTACAGACAAGGCTCCTTTTACTAAAGTGAGAGTTGATTATTTTGGGCCCATAGAAGTGAAAAGAGGAAGAAGCCTTCTAAAAAGGTATGGAGTGATTTTCACTTGTCTGACCAGCCGTGCAATACACCTGGAGGTGGCACATTCACTTGACACAGACTCTTGCATTAACGCCTTGCGGAGATTCATATGCAGAAGAGGCCCTGTGTCAAATTTAAGATCTGATAACGGCACAAATTTTGTTGGAGCAAACAAAGAATTGAAGCAAAGTCTTGCTGCTTTGAATAATGCAAGGATCCAGGATGCCTTATTTCAGGATGGAATTAAGTGGAGCTTTAATACGCCAACAGCCTCACACCAAGGTGGCGTTTGGGAGCGTCTCATTCGATCAGTAAGGAGTATACTGACCTCTGTTCTTGGACAGCAGGTTTTGGATGATGAAGGCCTGCAGACACTGTTTTGTGAAGTAGAGGCGATACTAAACGATAGACCCCTCACAAAAGTGTCTGATGACCCTAATGACCTTGAGGCCCTCACCCCAAACCATATTCTCCTGCTGAAAGGAAAACCCATATTTCCCCCAGGACTCTTTGAAAAGAATGACCTGTACATCAGAAGAAAATGGAAGCAAGTACAGTATATCGCAGAGCTGTTTTGGAAGAGATGGACATCCGAATACTTACTTGTGATGCAGGAAAGACAGAGATGGGCAGCTCCAAAAAGAAACTTCTCCCCAGGAGATATTGTCATTATTGCCGATGCTACAGCTCCAAGAGGATCCTGGAAGATGGGTCGAGTTTTGAGTACCAAGTCCGACTACAAGGGATTGGTCCGGTCTGTGTGCATCCAAACTAAAACCAGCGTTTTGGAGAGACCTGTAACAAAGATCTGCCTGCTGGTGGAGGCCACAGAATAATAATAATACCTGTTCTATCTATTCTCTCTTTCTATCCTGTCTTCTTACCATCTGTTTTCTTTCAGTGGCAGCAGGGAAGGAGACACAGAAGACGCTTGAATAGAAAGAATAGCTCCCTTACATGTTATATATATATAAAAGGGTAATTGTGACTCACAATTAGGGGCCGATTTGTGGGAGCTATTAACTATTTTTACATTTATTTGTTATGTGATTTTGTAGTATTAATTTGTTTACGGCCATATTATTTAAGTTATGAGTCGCAGCTAAATGCTTTTACTTTGAAGGGGTTCTGGGCATCAGGGAAGGTACATGGGTTTTACCAGCGTCAGGAGATCATATAGAATCAAACATAATTTTTCTGTATTCTTTGATTAACAGACAATAAACACCACAAAACTGTCAAATGCTGTCTGGACAATGGACTTCCTGATCTGCGTGAGATTCGCTGCCCTGGTGCTTCAGTGGCTTTTTAGTTTTTATTAGTTGTTGTTGACAAATAGCCACTACAATGCACATACCTTATTAAACTACATTTCCCTCAAACCTCAGAGTATAAAGCACATACCTTATTAAACTACATTTCCCTCAAAGCTCAGAGTATAATGCACATACCTTATTAAACTACATTTCCCCCAAAGCTCAGAGTATAAAGCACATACCTTATTAAACTACATTTCCCTCAAAGCTCAGAGTATAAAGCACATACCTTATTAAACTACATTTCCCTCAAAGCTCAGAGTATAAAGCACATACCTTATTAGGACTGATCAGATCAAAGTGTTCCCACATTTGAGAACTGCGTCTCTTCTTAGCTGTCTCCATGGTGATCAAAACAACTCTCCGAGTCCGACTACAAAACCCCACATCGAGGGAAATGTTTTATGTAGAGTAGAATGCCGCGCAAACAAAAGGCGTGTTCGAGATTGATTTCGGCTCGCCTCGAAAGTAGACGAGAGTAGACTAGTGCAGCCGGGGGAGGAGTCGGAACGTCGAACACTTCAGATTTGAATACAGCCTCTCGCCTAGTCTCGCATGGCAGATATCGCGTTCACGTTACCACACGCACACACACACCAGTCCAGCTCATTATAATGCGAGGGCCGCGTGCATTAGATTCAAATGTATTGTCATCACACAGCACACTAGGTATTAAATTAATATACCATATTTATATACCATCTTGTTGCACGCTCCTGCCCACCGCACGCACACACAACACACTGCTGAATAATTCTGTTTTGCATCAATATATTATATATACTGTATATTGAGGCAAAACAGAATTATATATACAGTATATATTGAGGCAAAACAGAATTATTCAGCAGTGTATGTGTGTGTGTATACAGTATCAGCTGCTGCATCGTTAATGAACTATAGATTTATATGGAATTCGTTCATCTATTCTAGTCGGTTAACTGTGAGCCAGACGGGTTAGAGAAGTACTGTACATAGACAGGTAATGCTCAGATTGCTCATTGAGTCATGACTATAAATGCAAAACATAATTGTCGTATTTATTATCATTATAATTATTTAATTCCGATGATAGAAACAGTCCGTCTGTAGAATCGACTTGAAGAAGCTCTTGGTACCCAAACTCCTGTATCCAATAATAATAATAATAAATCTATCTGATAGAGGGGATTAGTGTTGTCACGATACTGGAATTTCTAACTTCTATACGATACCTTGAAAAGTATCGATATTCAATACCATTTTCGATACCACTGGGAAAAAGGTTCAATCTTAAGATGTTAAAAAAATTATTAAAATTAAATTATAAATTTTGCTTTTGTTGCTGGTTGATTCTCCTCAGCTTTTCTCTCGTACTATAAGAGAAGATACATATAACACTTTTAAAACATTTGGTTTATCTTTAGATCACACATTTAAAAATAACTGTTCATCTCACTTCAATAATTTTTATTGCAGAACATGGTATTTTCTCAAGCAGACACATGTAAACACTGTAATCTGTGTTGCATGTACCTGACAAACTGAACTGTTTGTATTACAGTCATATTCCGACTTAACTGAATGCACATGTATGTGTGTGGACTACTGTACTATTACAGGTATTGAAATGAACAATGCAACTTCCTTATACAAAAAAATTATGAATAATTAAATATCGATATTTCGGGAAATTAGTATTGAAACCGTTTTAAATATTCAGAATCGATATGTATAGATTTTTCGATATTTTTGACAACACTAAGAGGTACTGTGGCGCCTGGCTCTGAAGGCTGAGCGTGGCTCTGAGAGGTACTGTGGCGCCTGGCTCTGAAGGCTGAGCGTGGCTCTGAGAGGTACTGTGGAGCCTGGCTCTGAAGGCTGAGCGTGGCTCTGAGAGGTACTGTGGCGCCTGGCTCTGAAGGCTGAGCGTGGCTCTGAGAGGTACTGTGGCGCCTGGCTCTGAAGGCTGTGCGTGGCTCTGAGAGGTACTGTGGCGCCTGGCTCTGAAGGCTGAGCGTGGCTCTGAGAGGTACTGTGGGGCCTGGCTCTGAAGGCTGAGCGTGGCTCTGAGAGGTACTGTGGGGCCTGGCTCTGAAGGCTGAGCGTGGCTCTGAGAGGTACTGTGGGGCCTGGCTCTGAAGGCTGAGCGTGGCTCTGAGAGGTACTGTGGCGCCTGGCTCTGAAGGCTGAGCGTGGCTCTGAGAGGTACTGTGGCGCCTGGCTCTGAAGGCTGAGCGTGGCTCTGAGAGGTACTGTGGGGCCTGGCTCTGAAGGCTGAGCGTGGCTCTGAGAGGTACTGTGGGGCCTGGCTCTGAAGGCTGAGCGTGGCTCTGAGAGGTACTGTGGGGCCTGGCTCTGAAGGCTGAGCGTGGCTCTGAGAGGTACTGTGGGGCCTGGCTCTGAAGGCTGTGCGTGGCTCTGAGAGGTACTGTGGGGCCTGGCTCTGAAGGCTGAGCGTGGCTCTGAGAGGTACTGTGGGGCCTGGCTCTGAAGGCTGAGCGTGGCTCTGAGAGGTACTGTGGCGCCTGGCTCTGAAGGCTGAGCGTGGCTCTGAGTGGTACTGTGGCGCCTGGCTCTGAAGGCTGAGCTCAAAGGACTGTTTGTTATTTAAGATGAGGTCGGACTCGGCACTGACAGATTTGTGTTCATTGTGCTGCTTTTATAAAGCCTCAAATGACGGCTTACAATATTTCATGAAAGCAAAGTGTTTTGTTTGTCTAAGATTTAAAAAGGTTTAAACTTTACAGCACTGACAAAGTTGAACAAAGTGCTGTACAAGTCCCACAACATTAAAAAAAAAGAATTAAAATTATTTTTTTTTTAAATATTTGTTTTAATTTTTTATTTCAATTAATTTCATACCATAGGCGGCGGGTATGTAAGGCCAGGCGAGGCTATGCCGACCCAAACCAGCACCCCCAGTCTGCGCATTATTATAGGCAGCCTAGGCTACGATATTGTGTGTGTGTGGGCTGCTGCAGCCCGGTGGTGACAATACACAAGGGTCGGCCAACCAAGGTGTCAATGGCAGTAGGTGTGGTGGCCGTTTAACATTCCAGACTGCAGGCAGTAACCAATCACGCCGCATCATCAAACTAACCGATGCCAGTCTGGTCTTCAAAATCCTCCATGGTCTAGCCCCACTTTCTGATTTTTCACCTCCAGGTTCACCAGAACTGTTGTACCGGGTGACTTGGCTGTTCCATTAAGGACAAGTACATTTAGCAAATCAGCCCTCTCCGTGAGAGCTGCCAAGACCTGGAACTCCATTCCAAGTTACATGCCGCCTGGGCATAACACGGATCACCTGAGGCCAAGGGCTTGCTCTACGAGGGCATGATGAGACTGAGTCAGAGTTAATCAAATCGTGGAAACTTTTTAGAGCTACTATGTACATTGTTTTCAAAGCAGCTTCACATTGAAAGTGATCTCACAGACAAACTTAAAGCAGAAAGGATCATTGATGCGCGAAACGTCGATTTTTTTTGTTGCATTAAGGTAAGACAATGGTTAATCATATTGGATGTCTTCATTTGAACAATTAATTTGCACTATATGAAATGAGTGGGGCTCGATGTAGTAGCCTAGTGGGTGTGTGACGTGTATTGTATGAAATCAGAACCTGGACAGCACCGTTTGCGTGCAACCAAAAAAGGAAAAGGAAAAATGTTGCGCGCCCCGCGCGAGTTCAAGATTCAAGATTCAAGATTCAAGAGTTTTAATTGTCACGGCATACAGGTATACAATGAAATGCGGCTGGTCTTGCCCGCGACGATGTGCAATACAGTGGTACAACATATAATAGAATCCAATAAAATACAGTGGTACAACATATTAATAGAATCCAATAAAACAGTGCAATAAACAGGTACATGGTGTGCCATCTCGGTATCTGTACATTAGTATTTACAGAGCATATAGGACATGCTAGTTAGCTTTAGTAGTGCAATACACTGTTCCTGATGTTATACTATTTTAAGTGGCCTTTCCTCTGGCCATAAGTGTGCGTGTGTGCGGCATGAGTGTTAAAGTGGCTGCTAGTGTGTGAGCGTGCTCAGCGTGCGTGTCGTGTATGTACTTGTGTGTGGATAGTTCAGTTTCTGTGTCTCTCGATGTTCATTGTTCAAGGCTCTGATGGCCTGGGGGAAGAAGCTTAGCCTAAGCCTCTCCGTCTTAGTCTCTAGAATTCGCAGGCGCGCGAGTTACCATCCCATCTACAGCCTACCCTAATGTCCAGCTCACCCGCCACCTATGGATTGTACAACTTCAAGGCTCCTTTCGAGCCGCTTCTGCAAGGAGGAGCAATAAGAGGAAACAATGTTTACATGTTTGTACTTACAGATGTTGTGGTGTCCAGTCTGCTGTCTGGTTCCACAAGAAGAAGGTTCTGATCCAGATGATTGAGTAGAAAGCCTTGGTCCAGTAGAGTTCCGTCACAGAGACACTTTACACTAGAAACACACAAACGCGTGTGTCAGTCATTCAGGAAGATGTGTTGTGGAGTGGATCGAGGGCGAGGCTACTTTCAGAGAGGAGAGGGAAAACATGCAAGAGCAGCCGGGGAGGAGGCAGGGAAGTGGAGAAAACACGCGAGAGCAGCCGGGGAGGAGGCAGGGAAGTGGAGAAAACACGCGAGAGCAGCCGGGGAAGGAGTCAGGGAAGTGGAGATTGTTACATTTGTGACATATACGATATGCAAATATACAGTACTGTTACCCATAGATCCTGACAGAGTATATACATATGATGGGGAGGAGACTGTACATTAGGAGGGGGTGGGTGGGAGAGAAGTATACATACTGTGGGGAGAGAATATATATACGGTGGGGAGGAGACTGTACATTAGGAGGGGGTGGGTGGGTGGGAGAGAAATATACATACGGTGGGGAGAGAATATATACATGCGGTGGGGAGGAGACTGTACATTAGGAGGGGGTGGGGGGGATTGGACATTTACGGTGGCCAGTTTCAAATTGCAGCCTCCCGTAGGTGCTCTTTAAGAGCGGTTTTGAATGTGGGTAGGGATTCACATTCCTTTACAGCTTTGGGTAGGGCGTTCCACATTGATGTGGCATAATTGCGAAATGTGTTTAGTCCCTTGTTTGAGCCGAATTTGGGTTTTACATGATTTGTGGAGCTCCCTCTGGTGTTGTGGTCGTGGTATTCACTGACCTTTGGGAAGTATTTTGACATGTACATGGGTACCTTAGTGGTGTAGTGTATCTTGTAGACCAGGCCCATTGCAAGTTGCTGTACTCTGTCGTCTACTCTAAGCCATCCTAGGTTGTCAAAGTGGGCAGGGGTGAGGTGGGTTCTAGGAGTAAGGTCAAGTAGAAGTCTGACCAGTTTGTTTTGTGATGTTTGTAATCTTGTTTTTAGCGCCTTTGAGGTGCTTTGGTACCATGAGGTGCAAGCATAGTCGTAGTACCCTTGAATGAGTGCTCCTGCCAGAGTCTTGAGGGTATTGTTGTTTACCAGAGAGGAGATCCGGTACAAGAATCTAGTTTGTTGGTTGACTTTTTTTATTACCTTGGATGCCATTTTGTCACGAAAGTCTTTCTCTGATCTGCATCCCCTTAACAATTGTGTGTATTGAGCCGTACTGTATTGTACCCATTCTGCAATCTGTTAATAAAATGTTCAATCAATCAATTAAACTCACCGAAGACTATGCAGCCCTAGTGTAATTCCCTCTTATGCTATGATGACAGCAACATGTTCTTATTGTATTTCAACATGAAATACAATAAATCACTGATCAAACAATAACAACATAGATCCATCTTATTTCTACTTGTCTCTTAGTGTCACACGTCTTTGTAATATTGTTAAACAAATGAACTTAACCTACAAAACACATTAAGTCCTTCTGCAATAATAACTCACGTAGTAAACATTTAGTTAGCAGCACTTTAGCTGCATGGCTTGGGCGACACATAGCTAACAACCACAACACCAACACCTACCTTACTGCTGCTGCAATAAGAGAGGACATTATGGGGACTGTAGCATCTTCTGGACCTTGTAACAATGACAATAAAGATCATTCTATTCTATTGACTCTTAAAAACGATCTCTTTACAAGAAGAAGTGAAACTATCTCTTTACAAGAAGAAGTGAAACTATCTCTTAAATCCGCGGAGAACACGCGTGCGTCGGCATAAAACGTCCCCGGACACTGTGGGTTTGCCTTCAACATTAGTTCCGCCATTAAACTAGCAGCATTTAAGTAAATCAAAGCCGGTGTAAGCACTGATGAATGAATGAATGAATGAATGAAAACTTTATTTAACAGATTGTAGAATGGGTACAATACAGTAGTGGCCAAATGAAGCACTGAACCAGTATTGAACCACTTCACCAAATGTATTGAACATGGATTCATTCATTCAAATGTTCGTTTCAGTCCCCTCTGCTGGCGAAATAGGAGACTGCAAAACAAACCTGTTTTGTGTGGATGGAAAGCAATTTAGAATTGTTTGTTTTGTAATATATATTGTTACACGCTCACACTTAATTGATCTGATCATAACAATAACAGGTGTTCCCAATGGCAAATCAGTCCCCCTCACCCCCAGAGTATAAAGAGGCTGGCATGCAACACACCTTTCTCTTCCCTACACAGGTTCACTTCACACACACAGGTTTTTACTTTGATTTCTTTCCTTCTGGGGATGGAGATTAATTGTATGATTGATAGTGTAAATATATGTAGTTGGGACGGAGAGGGTGTGCTTGGGAAACGGGATGTGCAGGATAATGATGATGGCTGTGCTTGTGTAACTAGGGCAGGGTGTGATTATGGGACTCAAAGATTTTTATTGAGGAATAGAATTTTTTCAACAGTTTTTGGACTGAGACGGGTTCTTTTCTTGCTGACCACTTCTCCAGCTTTTGAGAAAACCTGTTCACATGAAACAGATGAGGCTGGAATACAAAGATAGCGTTTTGCCAGTCTGAACAAATGAGGGTACACATGCTTGTGGTTGCTCCAGTACAGGCACGCAAGAACTAATTTATACTTGGGGGTGCGGTTGGAGTCGGATAAATAATAATAATAATTACGTCATTAAATGCATGCGCGAAGCGCATCATTCGTGATTTTCCATTAATTTGAAAGATCAATATTTTACAATACAACAGACAAACTTGAACACCAACATGTGGACAGTTCACACACGAAATGGCCGAAGAGATCCAATCTCTGTTGGCGAAGCGGGCCGTAGTCGTGGTCCCGAGAGAGGACGCGATGTCAGGCATCTACTCCCGTTATTTTCTGGTGCCCAAAAAAACGGGGGGGGTCAGACCTATACTGGATCTGTCCGCGTTCAATCGTCTGATTGTGGCGAGACCATTCAGAATGTTGACCGTCAAACATCTGCTACTTGCTGTCAGAGTGGGAGACTGGTTCACCTCCATAGACCTGAAGGATGCGTATTTTCACATCCCGATTTTCCCTCCTCACAGGAAGTTCCTACGGTTCCTGTTTCAGTACGTAGCGTACGAATACCAGAGGTTGCCGTTCGGCTATTCTCTGGCTCCCCGCACATTCACCAAGTGCGTAGAAACTGTGCTGGAGCCTCTACGTCGTCAGGGAATACGAATTCTATTCTATCTCGACGACATTCTGCTCCTCAGCCGGTCGGAGGAGGTCGCCAGGTCTCATACCAGGCTGGTGGTGGAATTCCTCACCAAGCTGGGTTTTGCTGTGAACTGGAAGAAGAGTACGCCTCTTCCCAGTCAACAGGTGGAGTACTTGGGCTTGACATTGAGGTTGAGGCCCATGATTGTAACCCTCTCGGAGCAACGGAGGGTGTCTATCCTCCACGCGCTCAGGGGTTTCCGTCCTGGGAAGATGGTTGCGGCGCTGCAAGTGATGCGCCTGCTCGGTATGATGGCATCTGCTCACGCTGTGGTCCCTCTTGGCCTCCTCTTCATGAGGAGGATACAGAGGTGGTTCTCCAGTATGAGAATAGACTCGGTGAGGGACAAACGGAAACGGTTGACGGTTCCTTTGTCGATATGGGGGGATCTTGCCCATTGGAGGAGGCCTGGTATCCTCACCAATGGGGTCCCCATGGGCAGCAGACGCTCACACATCACGGTCTTCACCGACGCTTCCCTCACGGGTTGGGGAGGGACGTGTCGGACCAACGCAGTGGGGGGCAGCTGGACGATCCATGCTGCCCGGTCTACCCTGCACATCAATGTGTTGGAATTGAGGGCGATCCTCCTGGTCCTCTGACGGTTCGCCCACCTGGTGGTAGGCGAGCACGTTCTGGTCAGAACGGACAGTATGACGGCAGCGGCGAATATCAACAGGCAGGGTGGAACACGATCGATCCGCCTGCACCGGGCGGCGGTCGAACTCTGGCTATGGGCAGCTCTAAACAGGCTGCACAGTCTGAGGGCGCTCCACATCCCTGGCAAGGAGAATGTGGGCGCGGATATGATGTCTCGGGGCGGTCCTCGTGCCGGCGAGTGGGAACTGCGCCACGATATAGTCAGGCAGATCTGGGATCCCTTCGGGGAAGCTTCAGTAGATCTGTTTGCGAGCAGACAATCTCACAAGTGCCCCTTGTGGTTCTCGGTCAGTCGGGCAGATCATCCCCCCTTGGGGGTGGATGCCTTCTCAATGTTTCCATGGCCGCCCGGCCTTCTGTACGCCTTTCCCCCTATACATCTGTTGAGTCAGTTGTTGGAGCGGATACGGAGGGAGCGCAGGACCGTGATCCTGGTCGCGCGGACCGGGGCACAGCGGTGTGGTTCCCGGTCCTGATCCAGCTACTGGTAGCCCCGCCATGGCCTACTCCTTGGTCGGCGGGGGCCCTCTCTCAAGCACACGGTCGCTGTTTCAGCCCCCGGTGATATGCCAACCCCTGATGGTTTGGCTGGTGAGAGGGTAAGTCTGGAGAGGATGGACCCTTCTGTGGTTGACACCATCTGGAATGCGCATGCTCCCTCCACTGTTGTGCTTTACGCGGGTAGGTGGCGTATGTTCCAAGAGTGGTGTAAGGCGGAGGGCAGGGACCCGGTGTCCTGCCCCCTGGATGCTGTCCTTGTTTACCTTCAGTCTCTCCTTGATAGACTGTCGGCCTCGACGGTGAGGGTATATGCAGCAGCTATATCCTCTTATCATGAGGGATTTGAGGGTGTTGTTTTGTTCAGCCACCCTCTTGTGAGGCGTTTCCTGCTTGGCGCTCGACGCGTTAAGCCGGTAAAACGCTCTTTGGCTCCGAGCTGGGATCTTCTTTTTTTTTGTATTTTATTTTCTTATTATTTTTTAAACAAACATATATACAAACATGACAACACACGATAAGATAATACAAGCATTAATTAACAGTGCATATCCAATGAAATTACCATTTAGTCAATTGTGTTATACAGGATATACCCCTAATACCTGTTATCTAAAAACCTACACACATATGCTCCAGCTCGAACCCCCCCCCCCCCCCCCCTCCAGGACCCCCCATTGGATAATACAACCATTATAACTTGTTCCTAACCAGACATTACCATTATATGCTAGCTTTTATTCTCTCCACCACTTCTAACCACAATGTCATTTTGGATTCATTGAGACCCAAAATTCTTGCTGTAGATATTTCTTGATAAATCACATCGAGATATGTAAGAGTCCAGACCTTCCGGCACATTTTTTCCGGTTGAAACCATCGTGATGCTATCAGCTTTTTAGCCACTGTGATACCGGATAAAACCAATCTCTTTAGCTGTGGAGGTACTGCATGCTCAAAGACATCATTCAGCAGTAATACAGAGGGGTGTACAGGTATATCCAGAGTTAAGAGATTTGCTAATTGCTGGGTCACTTCTTTCCAAAATATCTTAACTGATGGGCAGTCCCAGTACATGTGCATAAATGTCCCTTCGTCCCGATTTGTACATAGGGAGCATTTGGAGTCTTGTTTAAGACCCATTTTGTTCAGTCTTATAGGAGTTAAGTATGTCCTGTGAATATAGTTAAGATTGATTTGTTGATGGTCCGGGTTCCTTGATGCAAGTCGTACATTTGCCCAGGCCTCTTGCCAGTCAAAGTCTGTCTCCAGGTCTGGTATATCCCTCCTCCAGACTGAGTCTAGATGGAGGGTTTCATACGAGGCCGTTAGTAATTGATGATAAAAATCTGATACAAAACCTCTCGATGTCTCTCTTTCGTAGAAACATTTGTGGTATCTGTGGTGTACAATTGGTATCCTTAATGGAACACCGTGAGCCTTAAAACATGCCAATAACTGTGCGTAAAAATAATATGTGGACTTGGTGAGATAATTTTTTTTGCGTATTTCATTGAAACTACAAAAACCCTGTTTGTTGAAAACGTCTCCTAATGAGTGTATGCCTTGCTTTTCCCATCTAGGGAATCTTATAGGTTGTTTTCCAATCAAGAGTGCATTGTTATTTAATAAGGGAGTATGATTATGCCATTTATGTGGGGTAGAGTATTTTTTTTGTGTTTCACGCCATATCCGGATCGCATGAGTGATTATGGGGCCAAATTTCCGTTCACATTGCTTAATTGATAATTTGGTGTATACTATGCCCTTCAGCCTATGTGGAGCTACTATATTTTCTTCTAAGTTTCTCCAGGATACTAATGCTTGGGGATCAAACCATGTTGTTAGTGGTCTTAAAGTGTACGCCTTAAAGTAGTGGTAGAAATCTGGAAATGCCATACCTCCGTCTGCTTTGTTTCTCTGTGCGGTGGATCTTTTTATACGTGGTGGTTTGTTATTCCAAATAAATTTGTATGTGGAGGATTTGATTTGATTTTATTAGGGATCCCCATTAGCTGGTGCGATAGCAACCAGCTAGTCTTCCTGGGGTCCACACAAAAAAAAACACACAAAAACAATCACTATTGCAAAAAAACAAAATTATTAAAAGTCAGTACACACAATGCATAATTAACCTACTGTAACAATTAATATAGCTAAAATTACATTAGTGTAAAACAAAAACAAAAAATTACTTTACAGTGTTAAAAACAATTTAAAAACAATTTAAGATTATTTTTAAAGGTGAATCTACTGTAAATGCAGCAGAGGTTCCGAGGCAGGCCATTCCACAGAGTTAATGCTCTAAAAATAAAAGATCTCCCCAGAGCGCTGGTTCTAGGACCTGGCAATTCAAGCTGCCCACTACTGGAACCTCTAGTGTAATGCTCGTGCACAGTATTACTAAAAACAATCTGATTATGTATAAAAACAGGAGTCTTACTGCTCATGACCAACTTGAACAGCACAAGTATATTAAAAGACAATCTATTTTCAACGTTAAGCCAAGAGAGGCGGGCATGCATATGGCTCACATTAGACCTTAGTGAGCAGCCCAGTCAACCATGCTGCCCTGTTCTGGACCACCTGGAGCTTCCTGAGGTCACCACTGGCAGCAGATGACCACATCGCAGAGCAATAGTCAAGATGACATAAAACTAAACTTTGCACTATCTGACATAAAAGGGGATGGGCAACAAAAGAAGCACATTTCCTGGAAATACCAATTGCTCTTCCCATGTTTAAAACAATATAATTAATATGCTGAGACCAAGACAGAGTGCAATCCAGCATCACTCCAAGGAGTTTAGTACTTTCAACTTGTTGAACTGCTGAATTACACAAGTTTAAATGAAGCTTTGGATTTGTTCCCAGCACAATACATTTAGTCTTGGAGATATTAAGGACAAGTCTATTACATACTACCCAGTCATGCACAACTTTAAGTTCTCTACTCAAAACTTCATTAAGTACATTGCATGATGGTGCCGCGTAATACAATGTTGAATCATCTGCATAAAGAACTGTTGTAGCACATTTGGTAGCCCAAGATAGGTCATTCGTAAATACAGAGAAGAGCAAAGGTCCTAGGCAACTTCCTTGCGGCACGCCACACTCTAGACCTCTGCTACTGGACAGGCTGCCATTTAGATACACCTTCTGTGATCTAGAGGACAAATAACTTAGTATCCACTTTAAAGCAGAAGAGTTAAAACCATAACATTTAAGTTTATCAACCAGTAGAGAATGGTCCAGCACATCAAATGCAGCACTAAAATCTAACAGCACAGCTCCCACCAACATAGAGTTATCTATAGCTTTAAGCCAGTCATCAGTCATCTGTATCAAGGCAGTAGAAGTAGAGTGACCAGCTCTATAGGCATGTTGAGAATCTGTTGCAAGCTTGTTTGAAACAAAATACTCTTGAATTTGTGAATGCACCAACTTTTCCATGATTTTGCTCAAGACAGGTAAAATACTTATAGGTCTAGAATTTCCCTCATTAAAAGCAGCTTTGGTATCCTTAGGTAAAGGAAAAACCTTAGCCTCCTTCCACATCTTTGGAAATAGACCCACATCCAAACATCTATTCATAATATGACATATAGGAGATGCTATAATACCAGCAGTCATTCTCAGCACTTTACTATCCAGGTTATCTAGGCCTGCTAACTTACTATCAGGAAGAGAGCGGAGTAACCGCTCCACCTCACTGACTTCAGCCTGATGAAATTCAAATTCACACATTTTGTCTTTCATTATAATATACTTAATACAGTCATTTGTTTTCAGGTTGTTTGACATATTCATAGCATGCCTTAGTTTAGATACTTTACCCACATAATAATCATTAAAATGATTTGCAATCTCACCTGGTTTCGTGAGAACAAATCCATTTGATTCCACTAAGGGTGTGCACACAGTTGTCTTTCGACCCATCATTTCATTAAAAACATTCCATATTTGTTTGCTATCATTTCTCGCATCATATAACCTTTGTTTAAAATAGTCCCTTTTTTTTACCTTGTTTAGTTTTGTCATCTGATTGCGTAAAGCACAGTATTTATGCCTGTCATCAATTGAACCAGAACTAACTGAGGCTTTTTTGGCCATGTCTCTCTCTTTCATTAGGGTCCTGAGACTGCTGTCAAGCCATGGGGCAGATCTATTTTTGACCTATTTTGGAGGAGTGTAATTCTTTCCAGTAACCCTTTGGAGGGGGTAACGGTAGCATTGAGCTGAAGAAGTTGATTCTAGGTAGGATGTCCATCTTAACTATTGATATCCGTGCCTGTACTGAGTTTTTAGTTTTGACCACCTGACAAGGTCGTATTTGATTTTGTTTTGGATTTTTATGTAATTGTGCTTCACCGTTTGGCTTATGGTAGGGAATATTTCAACTCCCAAACATCTAAAGTGTTTTACCATCGGTATCTCTTTTGGGAGGGTTATATTTCTTTTTGCAGGGGCGTTAAGTGGGAGGAAGGCCGACTTTGGCCAATTTATCCTAAATCCCGATAGATCTCCAAAGTCCTCAATCAGCTTGAGAAGATGAGGCAGTGCGGTGTTGGGGTTTTGCATGAACATTATTACGTTGTCCGCATATAAACTAATTTTGTGTTGTGTGCCCTTGATTATGATTGGTTCTATGGATTGGGATTGTCTTATATATTGTGCTAAAGGCTCTAATGATAGATCGAATAGTCCGGGACTAAGAGGGCAACCCTGTCTGGAAGAACGTGATACCGGAAAGATTTCGGAGATGATTGTACCTGTAGTAATCATGGCCGATGGGTCTTTGTATAATACTTTAATCATATCAATGAATCCTTTTCCTAACCCCATCCTTTCTAATACTGCCCATAGATACGACCATTCCAACCTGTCAAAAGCTTTCATTAAGGGGAGGAAATTAGGCCACTTTACTCGCCAAATGCGAGTATTTTTTACGTTTGGCGAGTAATTCATGAAGAGCACTCGCCAGTCTGGCGAGTACTAGTAATTACAAAACAAAACAAAAAAATCATTCTGCAATCTGCTGATTCGCTCACTGGCACAAGCCGAACTCTGACTCCCCCCTTGATTCCTCCCATTTGCGCCTCATAATAATCCAACCATAACCAATGAACATCATCATTGTACAGATGCGCTCTAAGCTCCTCCAATGAACACTCATTTTCTAGAAGATGCCGCCCATCTAGGGGAAGTGGACAGATCACTGCGCGCGGACCTACAGACTCCTGCCACCGGCTTGACAACGTAGACAAACTTAGACAAAAACACATCAGTGGATGAAAATAATTGCATGTAGAGTCGTCGCTTTCGGATATCAGTGCGGTCTGACATGGGGGCGAACAACAGCATGCGACGCGTCTCCTTCGAGTCGGATGAGAATGACAAGTCAACCAGCATTAGCCGGCTAGCTACCTAGCATGTAACAAGCTACCATAACGCGCGTTCAACATAGTGGACTATACTGAGCGGCTTTGCTTAAATGCAGCCGAGTGACATTTTATTATTACCGGGTTTCCCCCCATATCACCACTCGCCCATATGCCCTTGACAACGGTGATGTTGTCATACTTGGCATTCAGAATACACCTGCTGAACCCCTAGCGTTGTCGATTCGGTTCCAATGTATTGTCATCTTACAGCACAAGTACAGTACAACCAGAATACATTTGGCATACAACCAGAGTGCAAATGTAACAAGTCAAGTTGTTTTATTTAGCTATTACATTACAGTGAAATGCTTGGTTCTTTCACTGCCCAACTCAGTCCAACCTAGACCAGCCAAACCCAGTCCAACCTAGTCCAGCCCAGCATCTTTCACTGCCTAGTTCAGCCCAACCCAGTCCAGAATAGTTCCCTCTTTCATGTTAATATGTGATATCCTAATATTTTGAAGAGTAGAGACAGTGTGATTAATACATGTTGTATGCTAATATTGTGAAGAGTAGAGACTGTTATTAATGTTTTATGCTAATAAATATTTTAAAGAGTAGAGACACGGTGTGATTTTTACTATGATTGAAAATCTATTTAGACGAAGACATACAAAGAAGTAATTATCACAATTAGCGATTTCTTTTGGCTGGTAAAAAATCAGTTTGTCTGGTAAAAAAAATCAGATACTCGCCAGTTGGCTGGTAAGCCAAACAGTTAGTTTCCTCCCCTGCTTTCATTGCATCTAGGGACAGTATCGCCTTAGGTGTGTTGTCTTCCTTGTTAGCATCTAGTACGTGTAGTAATCGTCTTATGTTATCAGTGATCAAGCGACCTCTTATGAAGCCAGTTTGGTCCGGATGAATTAAAGACGTCATATGCTTTTGTAGTCCAATTTGATATCGGTTCCGAGGAGGCTTAAAGGTCTATAACTACCGCACTCTGTGGGGTCTTTGTCTTTTTTAAGGAGGACTGTTATGAGTGCAATATTGTCATTCTTATGGAAGTTCCCCTCCTTGACTGAGTATAAAATCATATTTAGTAATAAGGGTCCAATTATGTCCCAACAAGAGAGGTACATTTCTGGTGGGATACCGTCTTTTCCAGGAGCCCTACCACTTTGCATTTCAGATATGGCCTCCCTAAGTTCATCTAGTGTGATCGGTGTTTCTAACTGTTTAGCGTCATCCTCTGAAAGTTTAGGGAGGTTAATTTGATTAAGATATGTGTCCATTTTGTTTGGATCGAATGTTGTATCTGATTTGTATAAGTTGGAGTAGAATTATTTGAATGTCGTGTTTATTTCTTTGGGTTCTGTAACAAGTCCTTGTTGTGCTCTAATGGTAGTTATATCTGCAAATTTTGCGTTGACTCTTAATCGCATAGCTAATAGGTGACTTGGTTTGGAACCTTGGGAGTACTGCTGTTGTCTTGTGCTCTTTTTTTAGTATATTGACTTGATTTTCCAGTCGAACCGAGTTGTTGTATTGTAAAGAATTAAATAACGTTGAGTAAAGCGTTTCCAGTTCATCCAGTTTTGAGCATCGATTCTTGCGTATTTGGGAGGAAAAGCTATCAGTGAAATCCTTGATCATTCCCTTTGTCGTCATCCATAATATTCTGGGGTCCTGCACCGTATTCGCATTCATCCGAAGGAATACCGTAAGAGCTTCTTTGATTTGTGCAATGAATTCCTTGTTATTGAGCAGCATCGTGTTAAATCGCCATCTTGGGGCTCGGGTTGATAGTATACCAAATGTTCCTTTTAGGAGTAAATAACAGTGATCTGATAATGCATTGGGTATCATTTCCACATCGTAGTTATCAAATAGTCTCGGGATGTAAAAATGTAATCTATTCTGGAAAAAGTGTTATATCTCGCAGATCGACAGGAGTACTTCCGGGTCGTGGGGTTAAGTGATCGCCATAAGTCATTTACACCTGTAATCTTCGACCAATCCTTTAATGCATTAGATGCATTTTTTTGTTCGCTGGAAAAGGAGGGGTTTGATTTTTTTCCATCCTTGGATTCCAAATGGCATTAAAATCCGCACCAATTATAAATGAGTATTCGGGAAGGTCTAACATTACTCCGGTAAGTGTAGTGAAGAAATTAACTTCGTATAAATTTGGGGCGTATACCGCTACCAGCGCTATTTTCCTGTTCTTGTGTAAAATCTTAGCTATAGTTATCCGACCATCTGCATCAGACCATACTCCCTTCAATTCAATGTTCAATTTCCGTCTAACGACTATGGCTACTCCCCGAGTTCTCGTTCCAAAGGAAGA
This sequence comes from Notolepis coatsorum, assembly GCF_963971535.1. NCBI lineage: Eukaryota > Metazoa > Chordata > Actinopteri > Aulopiformes > Paralepididae > Notolepis > Notolepis coatsorum. The sequence goes on along the minus strand of NC_140176.1, from coordinate 111,256,073 downwards.
GTGACTAATGTTATGATATGTGTTGTCCGCTAATTAATCTATGTCTTTCTCTAAAATGTGCGTTTCGCTTAGCAGAGCCACGTCCACCTGTTCTTTTTTCATCAGTGTGAGCACGCTTTTGCGTTTGTGTTGATTATTTATTCCACCAGTGTTCCAGATCATTATATTCAAACTAGCCATAATCTATACATGTTGTTGTGTAGTTGTTGGTAATGCTTCTGGAGTCCGAAGCTACAATAGATGTACATCCAATTATTGAGGTCCCGTTGAGAGCCGAGCTTAAAAACATATATATATACAAATAAAAATCCCCTATTCCCCCCTCCCACCGAGAATCGTACAGGACTGTGTCCCATGAACACAACCTTTGCGTATAACTCCCTCCCTTAAACCACCGGATATCCCAGAATGATCCAATTATCCTTAACATTCCTATGTATACCATAGGATCTAACATTCTAAATTCTACCATAAGTAGAATGTCAACTGTGGCTTGGCCACTTTCCCGTTAAATAAAAATTAAAATAAGATAAAAATAAAGACCAAAAATAAGCTTCAATTATCATGCCATAATCACTTACATTTTATAAGAACTTGTGTAATTTATAATAACCCAAGAATAATATGGAGGTATTGAACTGAAAAGAGAACCTCAATAAATCATAGAAAAGAGAAGAAAAAAGGAAAAAAAAGAAGAGAACATTAACTTAGATATTTAAAGAGCTTTGCTATGCTTAAACACCTAGAGTATAAATTGGAGAAGTAGTGGAATATTTCCAATTAATAAAAAGCAGTTTTTAAATACGTATATGCAGCATTTCCCCTGGCCATGGGTGGGCGATGATCCCTTGTGAAGAATGTTATTCCGATATGGGCCCACCGGTTCTCAGCCGGCCGCTGCTGTGATGGTTCTGTGATTCTGCAGCTAGATGCTGTTGGTTATTCCCCCGAAGGGCTTCTGGCTGTATGTCTGGCCACGTATTGCTGTTATTCCAGAATGTTCCCTATATCAAAGAATGTTTTAGATGTTCTAGATTATTCCAATATGTCGTTTTTACAGTGTTAGAATGTTCCAGTATGTTCTGGAATGTTATTAGAATTCCATACTCTTAAAATAAGGATCACTTCAACGCCATGTTCATCTTCTCTGTATCGTTCCAATTTTAAATCCAATATGTCCACAATAATAGATGTCCAACGGGGAAAACATTCAATAACTCTGAGCTCGTAGGTCTCTCTGCCCCAAATCAGCGGTTCATTAAAGTTTATACTATGGTGTCCATGCCTAACAGAGATTAAAAGGCCGTTTATACATTATCCTGCATTTTGTGCTGCCATGTATTTGGCTGCATCTTCAGGCGAGTTGAGGAAAACCCTTACTCCTTGTTTATCGACGATGCGAAGTCTTGCAGGGTATATTAATATGAGTTTGTATTTTTCCAGATAGAGTTGTGACATCACCGTCTTGAACTTGGCTCGCAGGTCCACCACCTCCCGACAATAATCTTCAAAACAGTGTATTGATATATCCTTGTATTTCAGATTGCCTTTCATCCTGCGAGTTTCACGAATGATAATTTCTTTTATTCTGACTTGACGCAGGATAACCAATATCACTCTGGGTCTAACGTTATTGTCGTTGGATCGGGTCCCCAATCTGTAGCACTCCTCCACCTCAGGTACCTTAGGAAGGATCGTTGGTCCCAGGATTTTCTGTAATTCTGTCGCAAACTCTTCAGGGTGTGTGCAGCTCACCGACTCGTCCAGACCGACTATACGAATATTCAGCTTGCGATTTTGATATTCCATCTCGAATATTTTAGCTTTCTGTTCTTCATTGATTCGCTTAAGCTCAACCGTTATATCGTTGAGCTCCGTATTGAGTTCTTTGTAGTTTCCCTTCATCTCATCTGTTAGATTAACGTTGATATCAACTACGTCTTTGTAGATCCGACCGAAATTTTGTTGGTGTTCTTCCAAACCTGTTTCCAGTGCCACGGTGCACTTAATATGTGCATCGGCATCCACCCTTAGCGCTTCTATTTTACATTCGATAGATTCTTTGATAGCATCTACTTTTTCGGTTATTGTCTTCTCCATTTTCTTCATTTCATTTTTCATTTCCCGGATGATATATTCCGCGTCTGAGGAGGTGTTTGTAGGGGTTGAACTTGAGGGGGATGCCATGACGTCAATATCCTCTGCGATTTTGCGAACGTACCCCGCGGCCATAGGCGGGTCTTCTGCGCTTGGTTTTGTAAGCGTTTTATCTTTCCTTGTTAGTGGCATCTCAAATCTTTCAGTCAATATAGTTAGTTGATAATCTCAGTTGATATATGCGTCAAGTTTTAAACTCATTGGTGGTTTATAAATATGTTTTTAAAACGAGAAAAAAAAAACGGGTGAGCAGCTGTGTCACATGCGACTTACTCCATTCTATAGCTAAACCGGAAGCCTTGGGAGCTGGGATCTTCAATTGGTCCTCAGTCGGTTGTCCTTGGCCCCGTTTGAGCCTCTTGAACAAGCGCCGTTGGAACAGCTGTCGTTCAAGACCGCGTTCTTGCTGGCCGTCACCTCCGCTAAACGCGTGGGTGAGCTTTGTGCTCTCTCGGTATGGCCAGAGTGCCTGTCTTTTCGTTCCGATTGCGGTGCCACTCTGTGGCCTAATCCTGCCTTCGTGCCTAAAAATATCCGGAGTTCTTTCCGCTCCAGGGATATTGTGGTTCAGGCGTTTCATCCGCCTCCTCACGCCAGTGAGTTGGAGGCGGGCCTTCACCTGTCATGTCTGGTCCGGGCTTTGGGGTTTTACCTCAGCCGTACTCAGGGCCTCAGGGCTACCGATCAGCTCTTTATCTGTTACGGTGGCTCTCGTGCTGGTAAGGCACTGTCGAAACAGCGCCTGTCCCATTGGTTGTGCGAGGGCATTGCCCTTTGCTACACGTTGGCTGGGCTGGCCCCTCCTGGGGGCGTCAGGGCGCACTCCACTCGTGGGGTGGCGGCCTCTGCCGCTCTACTGGGTGGGGCCTCGGTGGAGGACATCTGTGCTGCGGCTTCATGGTCCTCACCGGGTCCCTTCGTAAGGTTTTACCTCATGGACATGACCGGGGGTTCTGTCTCCCAGGCGGTTCTGAGGTCTGTGGCCTCTCCTGCTTCCCGTCCTTTGGTGGGGTAGCAGGAGTGTGTGGGTGTGGGCCACAATGTAATAATAATAATTAATTTAGGACCTGCTCAGAGGTCATCAATCGGCACGCATGCGATGCATGCATGCGATTCGTCTCTGCGATTAACCTATCCCATCGTCCTTCCCCCCCAAGGGCAGCCGGGAGCAGACAGGCGTCAACATGAGCCGCGCCAGGGGACCAATCCAAGTGCTCCTGTCCGTCTTCGTCAAGGACGCCACAGGGTTAGCGATCTTGTTGTTGTGCATGTTTTTCCATTGGGTTTATCTTATCGGGGGGGAAACCCTTGCGAGCACGGGGAGAACATGCACACTCCACAAAGAAAGGCCTGGGAGACTGGCATCATGGAAACCTGGTCCCCAAGCGGGAATCGAACCCTGGACCTTCTTGCTGTGAGGCGACAGTGTTTGACCACTACACCACCGTGCCGCACGTGGTTCCGCCTGTGCTGTGCGTTCAAGAGGTTCTAGTTCCCTCTTGTTCGCACTCGGGTGGAGTTGACTGCCGCACCCTCTTCATTAGGAAGAGTGGGGTGATGGGACTCCCCTCCCCCCTGATGTGGGCTTACGGGTCCTCAGGGGGTGCATTTGTCGGGCCTCGCGTCCGCTCTATCCCATATCTCGGTATGGCTTAAGAGCGGGACGCGATGCCAGTACGAGTATATAACGATAGGTTATGTATATAACCTAGTTATATGAGTACTGGCTAAGCGTCCCACTCTTAGCGTGCCCTGAGTTCCCTTGGGGAAACTTTTCTTTGGAAACAATTTTTCCGAGGAAGAGTGAGTGGTGACCACGCCTAGTACTATATAGTACGTCACTAGGGCGGGGCCTGGCAGGTGCTGGGTGTATTTGTTTTTATTCGTTGATGGAGTACACTAGGTACATGAGATGAGGTATATCTCGGTATGGCTTAAGAGCGGGACGCTTAGCCAGTACTCATATAACTAGGTTATATACATAACCTATCGTTCTCAGTGATGCAAGTGCTGCCCCCACTGTTTGCCTCTCATCATACAGGCGTTGCAGCATCAGGAAGGTGCTGTTCCAGCGAGTGTCCACCTCTTGGATCACCTTCAGCACTGGACGACTCATTAGCACCTGCGCACTGGTCAGCCTCTCTTTAGCAGTAGTGCTGGATCGGAAAAACATCACTATTCTCCGTGCCCTTGTGCGTAGATCCTCTAGGCCAGGTGTTTGCTCTAGGGATTTTTTTACCACTAGATTTAGTGCATGTGCAATGCACACAACATGGCTAATCTCCAGATGTCTGGCAGTGGCCATCATGTTTGATGCAGCATCCGTCACAAGGCATCTAACCTTGGTTGCAATGCCCCACTCCTCCATGAGAGACCTCATAGTAGCTGCAAGGTTTTCAGCTGTATGCACTTGAGGGATTGGCAGCACTCCCAAAAGTACAGTGGCCATCTTTGCAGCGTCACCTTCGTGGACATAATGGCATGTTACTGCAAGATAAGCATCCATATTAATGGAGGTCCACATATCTGCAGTCAGGCTCACACCCTCTATGTCCTGCAGTTGAGCCTTGGCCTTGGTCTTCTCCTCCTCATACTTATCGACCACCATTTTCTTCAGAACCTGTCAAGTCAAGAGTTTTATTTGTAACGGGATACAATCATACAGTGAAATGCGGGTGGTCATGCCCACAGCGATTGTGCAATAATACAAGTAATAAGAATAAGACATAACAGATATAATGTACATAAAGTTTACAAAATCATGGTAAAAGACATGCTAAGGTCCTGCGATAGTGCAATACAGTGTACGCTACGTGTCTAGAAGGCAGAATGTATGTGGGATCAAGCTTTCCCACAAACTCTTTGAAGCCCTGATCATCCACGATGGAAAAAGGCTGGGAGTCTTTCACCACCATGTTGACAAGCGCCTCATCCAGCTCTTGCTTCCGGTCCACTAAGACAGACAAACAAATTACATTTTTTTTTTAAATAAGGCAAGGCATGATGAACGATAATATTATATCATATTGCATTTGTATAGTGTGTTTGATGAATGATAATGAGTTAATGAGTGTGTAATAATGTTTGTACAATAAATAAAACCTATCTTGATCTGAGTCCTGCTGGTTCTCCTTCTCATACTTGGCTCTGAAGTGCCTACCTTCCCAGCCCTTCCCAGAGACAGTCGCATTTCTCTCCTCTCCCCTCTGTGCTTTGTGCCGGTTGTCGGACTATACTCAAATCAACTCTAAATGGATCTAATCAGTGGATTGCATATTTTCTTCAAGAAGCAGAATAAGGCTAACCCTCTCTGCCTATTGGGACATCATGATTGGGCTACCAACTTGAAGACGTGGTCATTTTGGATCTGTTTACCGTGCACAGGACCTACCAAAATGAACTGATTAAGACACTTGGACACTTGGACTAATAATGCATTCAGTAATTTGGACGGAGTTGTTAAAACTCACTCCACTCAAATCAATAGAGTTATATTTCACTCTATTCAAATCAAATTTAAAGTGACGTGGCTGGGATAAATGTGCCATCCTTAATAAAGGAATATCTTATCTTATTGAGGACGTATTGTTATTATTATTATTATTATTATTATTATTATTATAGGCCAATTGGTGACGACACAGCAAGCACTTGACCTGTAGACAAATCAAATTGCATCCAAACTAATTTAATTTATTTTTTGATGGTCTCTACAAAGCATAATAAATAGGCTACACAACACATATCTAATCATATAGAAATCGAATGCTACTCTTATTTGTACACTCTCAGAATTACACATTATTAAGGAGTACAATGCACACATACCTTAATAGGACTGATCAGATCAAAGTGTTCCCACATTTGAGAACGGCTTCTCTTCTTAGCTGGCGCCATGATGATCAAAAAACAACTCTCAATAGCAACTCTCAAAAACAACTACCACTCCTACTACAAAACCACACAGATCGAGTGAAATGTTTTGGGCGTTTATGTAGAATAGAATGCAGCGCAAACAAAGTCTCGCGTTACGGATCAGTCTCGCCGTGTCGAAACCAGTCACATGATTCCCTGAGCGAACGATACACTTCACGTGACTTTTGCCGTAGCAAAGCAGGCTTTAAAGCAGGGTTTGGGGGAAATGTAGTTTCGAGTTTGATGCTTGTATCGGAGCATTGGTTTCATAGGGCCATGTATCATTTCATGTGTGTGCATGTATAATTTCATGTGTGTGCATGTATAATTTCATGTCTGTGCATGTATCATTTCATGTGTGTGCATGTATAATTTCATGTCTGTGCATGTATCATTTAATGTGTGTGCATGTATCATTTCGTGTGTGTGCATGTATCATTTCATGTCTGTGCATGTATCATTTCATGTGTGTGCATGTATCATTTCATGTGTGTGCATGTATCATTTCATGTGTGTGCATGTATAATTTCATGTCTGTGCATGTATCATTTAATGTGTGTGCATGTATCATTTCATGTCTGTGCATGTATCATTTCATGTGTGTGCATGTATCATTTCATGTGTGTGCATGTATCATTTCATGTGTGAGAATTGTAGCTCCATATTTGTATACAGAGAAGCACTTAAATCATTGAATGGATATTGCAGTGAAAATGCTAATGAGAAAGTATCAAATAGAATAAATAGTTCTGTATCACACTAGCTCCCGCTCAGCGTCTCATGCATATATCTCGCTTCAGCATATATACACTGAATAAATTTCAAAATGTACCTTTAAATGCCAGCATTCATCTGGCCACACCCCCATCCGCTTACCTACATAAGCAGGGGTGGTGCCACACACTCATCTCCTTCTCAAATTTCATCACAAGCAACGTATTGCTCATATGCCCACTTGACGTGGAGAAAAATATTGGCTGGAAAAGCAATGTTTACGAGGAAAAGAAGAACAAGTAGATACGTTGACATCATATCTTTATTTTCTCTCTCACTATTTTCGAGAAAATACGGCGATATTGTCTTCGTCACTGGAGTGTCTGGAAGATGGTGATCATTCTAAAATCCTCCACCGGGTTTCGTATTGGGAGCACGCCGCTGCATGCCTCTCAACTGCAGTTCCTTGCTGTGTTGGTTGGGGTGAAACCTTTCAGGACACAGCTGAACTGTAGGACGCGCCGCTGTTGTGAGAAGCGGTGGGTTTCAGGTTGGTGGGTACTGTTTTGCTGGCGGCTCCACTTGTCTGTTAGTGCTATGGGGGCTAACTGACAATGTTTACGAACACCGGCCCCAGATTAAGGTCTTTTGATCAGCCTCTTAGGCAGCAGCGGAAGACCTTGATCTGAAGCCCATTATAGTTTAACTAGTGGGCCACGACCATTAACACTGGTGATCCCTGTGTTTTCTGGACGAGTGGATGTCTCTCTGTCACCGTGTTAGGCCCCATCTTTCATATCCAAATGAGAGTATTCCCTCACAAGGAGATATGGGCATAGATGTTCATTAGCGGAAGATCTGTGTTCAAAGTCAGCTACACAGGCCAGTTGGGTATTGTGCTGGCTCCGTCGGGTGTTGGTAAAATCACCGTTGTAAAACTGTGTTAACATCTTGTTTCTCTTTTCTCTTAAAAAGTGAGGAGGGTTTCAGAACGGCGGCCTGTCTGGGTGAGTGTTATATCATTGTGTACAAGTTCAGGTGATAGCTGCTTAGCTTACGTGCTAGTGGTGGCCTACTGTTAGCCAGTCAGCTGTTAGCTGTGGCGCTAGCCTGCTGTGATCACTAGGTGGCCTACCTGGGTTAGGCTAGGAAACGTTAGCTTGCTGCTATCGCTGCTTAGCTTACGTGCTAGTGGTGGCCTACTGTTAGCCAGTCAGCTGTTAGCTGCGGCGCTGGCCTGCTGTGATCACTAGGTGGCCTATCTAGGTTAGGCTAGGAAACGTTAGCTTGCTGCTATCGGCCGAGGCCCAGCGCGGGGTGGCTCCGGCCCCTCGCGCGCCGCCGCGGTTCCCAACTCCCCTCTCCCTCACGGGGAGAGGCGGGGGGGATTCGAAGCTCCCGTCTGGTCGCGTGCGCCGTTCGCTCGGCGTCTCGCGGGCAGGGGCGGTAGCGACCGACGGTTGGAGCGGCCGTTAGCTTAATGCTACTCTGTTGAACGTGCTTTGATTATAACATGTTTTAAACACTCTTGACTACGACGTCATATTTGACAGAGGATGTTCGTCGAACCTGCCCTGGGCCAGGACGGCGAGGCCTAGGTCAACAAAGGGGACCGTAGCGACGGGTTGGAGCGGCGACGCTGGCCGGGTCGGCAACACAGAACGGCTGTGTTTACTACGGTGCCTTGAGACTGCACTTCGTTGATCTACGCTCCGGGTAGGCAAGGTTTGGCCAGACCTTGTACACTTCTTCTGGCTTTCCCTTCTAAATGTTTTGTAAATAACGTTGTTTTCCAAAACGAGTGTTGCTGCACTACATTTAGGATACGACGCAAGTTATGTGTGAATTGTCTTGTCACTGGTATTTAGCTTCTCCATGCAAATCGGGTTGTTGTTACAGATGTGAAAATGATCTGGTTTGTTGTGTTGAGAAACATCATGTGTGTTTATACGTACCGTGTACTCACAACTAAGGGGGTTAACTAACCTATAAAGCTATGCTTAGTGACACATGAGTAAAGAATGATTCTTTTCTCAGCCTGTAATGACAATGAACAGTGTGTTCACATATTAACAGGTTTTCCTGTTTTAACTGGCCGTATTAAGGGTAAAGTAGGAGGATTGTGTTTCCCCCCGGTTCCCTGGGGACTTCTTCATCCTCCTATCAGACATGTTGTTGCACTACATTGTGTCACTGTGTGGTAGGGATGCAATGTAACCCTTAGCTTGATTGCTGAGGTTGTGCTAAAACTGCTGGAGAAACTTTATTTTCCTAAAAGAAAAGATTGTTTGGTCGCTTTCGTGTGTGCTTAGCAAGGCCTGTGGCCGATACTAATCGAGAATTATGTATTCTCTCATTATGAAAAATGGCGTTCCTCTGTAGAGTATTTTTGCCATTTTTTGTAGGTGATGATGGGTTGTGTGTGTCATGTGACCTACAACTGGGTTGGACTGGCCACAGAAGCACATGTGTAAGTTTGGTACCGGGGCTCTTGGAGAGCCCTCTCTATTCTGTGTTTTTTCCTTAGTAAAAATCAGATAGCAGGTTAGCTCATGCGCTGTGTGAAGCTGTCAGACGCTTCATGGAGCTGACTATGACTGTGTCATACTCTCTTTTTGTCATTACATCGTATCATGGGTGTGGGGTCGTAAAGGGGTGAACTGGTAACCTTTCCTCCCCCTTTTTTCTGTTGGTCAGGGGTAAACCCACCTGTCCTTCAAGGTTCCTGTCACGTTGCGGTTCGGCACGTTACAGGGTGAGGGGGGGAGGGAGTTTCCTGTTCCCACGGCCTGGAATATTGGGCGTGTGCACCGCAGAAATTCCCCCGCCATAGAGTACGTCACCGTGCGCGTCTCTGTTGGTAGGACTTCCGTGTGCTGTTCAGGTCCATGTGATGGATCTGTTTCGGGGGGTGGTCAGGGCTCCTCCTCACCAAGCTCCTATTCGGGCCTTCTGTGAGTTGGGACTCCTTCCGTGAGGAGGGAGCCTCCTTCAGAGTACAGAGCCTCCTCCTTAGATTGTCAAGGTGAGTGGACCCTCTAGAAGGAGTCCTACTCTATTGTGTATGTATTCGATTCAATTCGATTATTGAGTGTGTATGGGTTCAGTGCCTCCTCCCGGAGAGCCCTAAACACCAATTTTTTACATGGCTCAAGGTGCAATATATGCTTTTCAATCTGTACAGCTCGCGTGGGAAGTCTCTCTGGGGATTCCCGTCTCCTTCCTATGGGAGGGTGGTGGGATGTAAAAATGTGACAAATTTTTACCCCCGGCTGTGTAGACTGGGATACATACTGTTGGTGCTTCCTTCTTTTCTTTTAAAAAGAGTTGGAGTTAGGAAGTATCACACCCCTCTTGTCGTTCCCCTGGGCGCCTTGGGGATTCAATGACAGGTCTAAATAGCCTGTTCATTGATGTGGGTGTGTCCCGACGCACGTATAGTGCTAGCTCGGTGTTCTGTAAACAGGCGACTGACTGGCACGCCTTGGTTGCTTGAGGTTAAAACGGCGTTTTTATAAAGCAACTGGGATGGAGGTTTTTCCTCTTCCGACGACCAAATCCGACGACCTGGTTTGGTTATCGACGGATTCTCGTTCATATCTGGGGGATGATGACGGAATGGATCTGAACATATGTAGAGGGGTCTCACGCCCTGGGGGTGGGCCACCGGGCGCGGTTCGCCCGAACGTTTGGGTGGCGCCTTCTTTTCATGTTTGAGATCAACACGCATATCTGCCCCTTCTCCTGGAGTAGGCATGTCGGCGTGGTTAGGGCACGGGACTGGTTCTGGTCACGCTGGTCCGGATCAGTTGAACCCGTTGTCCGCCGGGGATGCAGATCTGCTGTTCTGGTACCCTGAGGGACTTGGGGCTTTTTTCAGGGGGAAAAATGCCAGGTCGGTCCGGGTGTCACAGGGTTAAGCACTATGGAGACCCTGGTTGGGTACGTTTTTTACTCAGCACTGTCGTAATGGCTTATGGCCATGCCAACCTGTACATGCTCAATCTCGTCAGATCTCGGCCGCTACACAGGTTGGTCCTGGTTAGTACTTGGTTGGGAGACCGCCTGGGAATACCAAGTACGGTGTGCTTGGGGCTGGTTCTCCATTCTTTTTCGCTCCTCTCTCATGCATGGCGAAGAGGGGCCTGTTGGGGTGGTCTTTGACCTCCTCTGGTGACCCTGTGCTTCCCGTATCGCCGGGCCCGGTCCGAAGTAATGTTTCGTCGACCCGTAGGCCTGGGTTAACCCTTTTTTGAAAAACTGAAACACTTGTACTGCGGTATAGCCGGTGTATACCCGCAGGTGTGTTTTGGAGTTTTTTTCTTGAGGGGTTATAGGAACAACCACCGCATTGGGTAACACCAAGGTGGTTGATTCCCTGGTGTGTTGGAGCAGTGTCAACTCCCGGGTTCAGCGGTTGAGGGTGCCCCTGCACATTCATGACGTCTGCCAATCGTGTCAGCCTTCTCTGCCTCAACCCCTCTGGGTGGGTTTTTTTTAAATGGAGGCTTGGTCATGCAACACCGCCAGCTTACGCCCCTTCCGCCGGGGCGGCTGTGTTCAGCTGTCCCCTCTGGCGCCTGTCTCGTCCATAGTCTCCAGGCTAGGGTTAACAGCCTGTTGCCTGGTTTTTCCCCGGTGCGCTGCCTGCTTCCGTTGGTTAACCTTTTTTGTGTGCTTACGGCCATGCTCACTGCCTGTTCTGCAGGGTCAGTGTGCCAGGCGGTGTACTATTGGGGGGACAGGGCCCGCTCGGCTGAGGGGCCTTTGTCCGAATACGCTGGCGATGTGGGGGGCGGGGTCACTAAGTGCCCACCTGGTGGGGTCTTGATGCTGGCATCATGGACTTCTCCGGGCCCCCGTTCCAGGGGGTCCAGTCCCTTTGGTGGGTCTGGGTCTTCCTTCGCGCTCCGCTGCTACGGCCTTGCCACAGGGTTGGGTTTGCCCTTGATCCCGTGATTCTGGGGGCAGTAACGAGGTTGTTCCCTCCGTTCGTTCCCGGGTGGCATGCGGGTTGTGCGTGTGTGTAGTCGTGGGGTCAAGCCACGGTCTGCTCACCCTGTGCGTTGAGTTGCTTGAGTGCCTCTTCGCACGGTCGGGTCCGTCGCCCTCCCGTGAAGCCCCCAATAGGGGGGGTGCCCTCCATTAGGGGGGGTCGGGGGGCTCGGTCCTCCCTGATCTGATGGTTGTGGGGGGCCTCAGCGGGGTACATTTGTCGAGCTTCTAGCTCCCGCTCAGCTCCTATTATGCATGAGACGCTGAGCGGGAGCTAGTCTGATACAGAACGTTAGGTTATGGCTATAACCAAGTTCTGTTAACACTAGTGGACGCTCAGCGTCTAGACGCCGCTGCGGCCCTTGATTTTTCATTGTGGTGAAATTTGTTGGGAAGGAGATGAGTGTGTGGCACCACACCTGCTTATGTAGGTAAGCGGATGGGGGTGTGGCCAGATGAATGCTGGCATTTAAAGGTACATTTTGAAATATATATATTTGTATATTTGTGTATATATGCTGAAGCGAGATATATGCATGAGACGCTGAGCGTCCACTAGTGTTAACAGAACTTGGTTATAGCCATAACCTAACGTTGTAAGGATTAACATTTGAAGTAATGCTTTATAATTAGAACAGTGGGGCCAACAACAGTATACAGCAGCACAGTCTCAAGTGTGTTGTTGCTATCGCTGTATTGACAATTTGAACAGATTTGTTTGTATTATTATTTCATTGATTCATTGTTTCATTAATTCATTACCCAAATGTGAACAATTGTGTTTGATATTGAGATTGTTTGTATTATTGTTCATTGAATTCATTACACAAATGAGAGCAACAGCATGTGTGTTTGTTTGATTCTTCACTCCCCCCTATGCAGGGGGTGCAATACTAGGTCCTCTGCTGTGCAGGGTCCACCTAACAAAGGACATGGAAGGAGGTGCTCCATGGTCTGGGGTTCTGTGCCACAGTCGCATGTGGTTGGGCCACTAAGATAGCCCCATCTGCTTGGGGCTTCCCTGGAACAGCCAACACCTGGAAAGGAGCTAAGCAGCTATGACCCACGTGGCGTGTGGCCGGGACTACACACAATATCGGACCTTAACAGGAAACCCAACAGCACCGCTAACATTGCTGCCTCCCTACCGGATGAGCTGAACAGCTTTTACGCCCGTTTTGAACGGTACCACCAACCTTCCAGGGGACGCCCCCACCACTCATTAACCCCTCGCACAAGTCTGTACGATGAACGGTTCATGAGATATGAAAGGGGCGGGGCTCATTGCAATGGACAATAATCTATTCATAAATAATTGTAATGCAGTATATCAATGACAATAGGTTCACTATGGCATGTCTATATATTGTTAACAGGTGCCAGAGAGCTGATTACCAACGAACCTGTGTAATATCACCCTCTTGTGGTGAAAAGCTATAACTTCATACTGAATATGCAGTAGCAACGGAGAATGAGACACTTGTTTTAAATTAAACCATTATTTTATTTTTCTGCCTAGGTTACGTCTCTAAACTCTTACTGACATAAAGAAATCACTTCCTGTTCCTTATATTATGGGGAGGGGGTAATAGGTTAAACCCACAACATTAAGATATTTCTCACAAATTAATAATATAGCCATACCATCGGTAATATGAACAAAAACTAAATCTTTATATTAAATCAAATTAGATTAGTGTAAATATTTATATTCAATATTGTAAATGAATATAAAAACTTCATGAACACAAAATCACTATTCTGGCTGCTACATTTCCAATCCCTAATTGTTACCGTGGAAGAATTATCAATGAATGATAATATTGCAGCCACAATCTACAACATAATACCTACAGTACATTAATATGGAAGTCCATTTCTGTTTTTAAATTGAAGTCCAGGTCCAATGTGATGTGTCCGTCTGTCAACATTGAACACTGAAGTCTTCCTAGGGATCAGAGCTTCAAACACGTGACCCACCAGTTCTGTGGTGAAACAGGCTCTGAGGTTTTGTCAGATGCTCTCTGGCGCCACCAGTTATTGAAGGAATACACTGTTGCTGTCGCACCTCAGTCTTCTGACTGCTACCTTGAGCTACTTATGAGTGAAGCCCACTAGGGCACGACATATCTGCAGTAGAGATGTCCGCTGTCACTCCAATACAATGGAGCTAAATGGCACCGGGTTTGTGCCAAAATAATACATTTGAAAAACTCAACATTAATGTCTATAGAGCTTTTTATTTCATTTAGCAACTATTTTCTGTAGAGTATTCTACTTTTAACTTAAGTAAAATATCATGTCCTAATGGCTACACAGTATTTTAAATTATAACACTCATAATGAAAGAGTCAAAACAAGCATATTAGATATATTTTATTGACTAAATCAAAAAAGGAGGTACAGAATCTTTGTGTTTGATATGAATGAAGATAAACGGAAATCAGTCACAAAACAAAAATAATTCCTAAGGATTCATATTGTGTACATAGACGCCTGCGCAATAGAGCACGCGGAGCATTTGCTCTACGACTATTGAACATGGGGGGGTAAACGTCTGGTTTTTCTCCCCCACTTTTTGATCATATGAAAAATATGATATACCCCCCCCCCCCCCATATATAAATCTAACCATAACTAAGTAATTTCAATCAAATTAATAATACGCAATGACACTTAATAGCAAGTTTTTAAGTTTCCAAAGATTGTGTGACCCCCCACTTTAATGGTTTGATCCAGTGCCCACGGTTCGTCGGCATGACGTATACGACATGTTGGGGGAGGCGGCTTTTTCGAAAGCCCTTGAAAAATTCAGACTGGATATTGGATAACATTGTGAGGATTATTCTTCAGCGTTTACATCAAAATGGAGCAAATCATCATGTAAGTCGAACACTGTGACTGTATACTAAATGCGCAAACAGATTGAAACAGAATATTTCTCGTATGGTGAGCCTCGGCGCTGCACCGAGTGAATCCAGAGATACGGGATGGTGCGCAGGCGCTGTGATCACCCAACGGCGGAAATAATGCTGCTTTGAGCAGTTTATAAAAAAATATTAAAAATATTTATTAGCAACGCCGAGCTTTCAAACCATCCCGTATCTCTGTGCGAACCCCTCGTGCAACTGTGAGCACCTTTGTAATGTCTCTGTGATACTTGTATAACGAACGGTTCGGCCAGAACCAGTCCTTCATGGTAAATCTAGGTTGGTTTCCCATTGAGGAGCAAGTGACTGTGGATTCACTCGGTGCAGCACAGTCACGAAAGGGGCTAACATGGACCCTGATGTAAACAAGACAAACGTCTTTCTCTGGTCTGCATCGCCTTAACAATTGTGTGTATTGAGCCGTACTGTATTGTACCCATTCTGCAATCTGTTAAATAAAGTTTTCATTCATTCATTCAGCCGCCGCGCTCACTGGGGCTATTGATAGCGTCAATTAGTTGTTGTTGTTGTTGTTGTTGTTGTTGGTACTGCCGCTGCGGATGTGAACGGGGCCGGAGGGGCTTTGGGAGGATGGGAAAGTTATTATTATTATTATAATAGTAATTGGCTATCATACGTGCCTAGCTAGCGTTAGCTAAAAGAGCCCTCGCAGTGAAGTTATTATTATTATAGCTATCATACTGCAATATAAACTGAGTTTTATAGTGAAAAGAGCAGCTTTATTTTGGTCAAGATTGAAGGCTCTATATTGCAGGAAATTGCACATACAGGTGTTCATTAAATGTTAAAAAATCTGCCGTGGAGGGGGTCGTGCCGGACCCCCTCAAAACCACCCATTGCAAAAAAAAAAAAAAAAAAAAAAAGGAAAAAAAATAAATTAAAAAAAAAGTCTTGCACCCCCACTTTCAACTATACCTAGGCGGCCATGATTGTGTATACTACTTAGTATAAGTACATGGGGTTCCTGTTGAGTATACTACTTAGTATAAGTACATGGGATTCCCATTGAGTATACTACTTAGTATAAGTACATGGGGTTCCTGTTGAGTATACTACTTAGTATAAGTACATGGGGTTCCTGTTGGATATACTACTTAGTACAAGTACATGGGATTCCTATTGGGTATACTACTTAGTATAAGTACATGGGGTTCCTGTTGAGTATACTACTTAGTATAAGTACATGGGATTCCTGTTGAGTATACTATGGGGTTCCTGTTGAGTATACTGCTTAGTATGGGAACAGAATATTTGGGCAGCACGGTGGTGTAGTGGTTAACACTGTCGCCTCACAGCTAGAAGGTCCTGGGTTCGATTCCCACTTGGGGACAAGGTTGCCGCGTTGCCAGGTACCCAGGTGGGGTATCTCCCGGGCCTTTCTGTGTGGAATTAGCATGTTCTGCCCGTACGCGCAAGGGTTTCCCCCCCGATAAGATAAACCCAAAGGAAAAACATGCAGAACAGATGGCTAACGCTGTCGCGTCCCTGACGAAGACGGACAGGAGCACTTGGATTGGTCCCCGGGCGCGGCCCACGCCACAGCCCATGTCTGCTCCCGGCTGCCCTTGGGGGGGAAGGACGACGGGATTGGAAAAGTGCAGAGAGACATTTCATCAGTGCATGTGTGTGAGTTCCCGTGTGTCGCCCATCTAGCATGCATCTCCAGTATGAGTTATCATATGTCTCTTCAGAAGTGTTTGCTGCCTGAACCCTTTCCCACAAACTGAACAACTAAATGGTTTCGCTCCAGTATGAGTTCTAGTGTGTCTCTTCATACTTCCTTTATCATTGAACCCTTTCCCACAAACTGAACAGCTAAATGGTTTCTCTCCAGTATGAGTTATCATGTGTGTCTTCAGATGTCCTTTATCATTGAACCCTTTCCCACAAACTGAACAGCTAAATGGTTTCTCTCCAGTATGAGTTCTTGTGTGTTTCTTCAAAACTCCCTTCACACTGAACCCTTTACCGCAAACTGAACAACTAAAAGGTTTCTCCCTCCGGTATGAGTTCTCACGTGTTTCTTCAGATTTCCCTTCATACTGAACCCTTTCCCACAAACTGAACTAAGAAATGGTTTCACTCCAGTATGAGTTTTCATGTGTGTCTTCAGATTTGCCTTCATACTGAACCCTTTCTCACAAACTGAACAGCTAAATGGTTTCACTCCGGTATGATTCTTTACGTGTATCTTCAGATCTCTCTTCTTGCTGAATCCAGGCCTGTTAGACAACGTTTGTATTTTCTGTGTCTTCTTTTGTTTTAGTGCCATCAAACCTGGACCTCCACTCTCCTTCCATTCATCGCCATCATCAGTCTCAGCTCCAGAACGGTCATCACCGTCATCAGTCTCAGTTCCAGAACTGTCATCATCACCATCATCAGTCTCAGTTCCAGAACGGTCATCATCACCGTCATCAGTCTCAGTTCCAGAACGGTCATCATCACCGTCATCAGTCTCAGTTAGAGAACAGTCTGAAGAGAGAGGCTGGCTATCTCTAGTTTGTTCTAAATCACCAGCTGGATCTAAGTTACTGGTTAGTTCTGCTACTCCACAGTCCTCTCCTTCAGGTTCTGTTTCCATGTGTTCAGTTGAGGTGCTGGGTAAAGAGTATGCTTCTCTGTTTTTCTCCCTTTGGGTTTGAAGAGGCTGGAAGGACAGAGCGTTCTCTTGACCATCTTCACATTTCACTGGGTCTACTGTGATCTTGGAGAGATCAGCTTCTTCCAGCCCTTGATCTAGTTCATCTTTAATCTGCTCTGGGTCCCGGTTTTGGCTGAGTTGTGAGGACAGAGTGTTCTCACCTTCATTTTCACATTTCATAGGTTGTAAAGTCATCTTGGAGCCATCAGCCTCCTCTAGATCTTGACACAGTTCCTCCTGTTCCTCTTTAATCCGGAGGGGCTCCGTGTCCTGGGTTTGGCTGAGCTGTGAGGACTGAGGTTTCTCTTCATCATGTTCACTCTTCACAGAGACAGGAAGCTCCTCTCCCTCCTGACTGATCCAGAGTTCCTCCTGTTCCTCTTTCATCTGGAGGGGCTCTGTGTCCTGGGTTTGGCTGAGCTGTGAGGACTGAGGTTTCTCTTCATCATGTTCACTCTTCACAGAGACAAGAAGCTCCTCTCCCTCCTGACTGATCCAGAGTTCCTCCTGTTCCTCTTTCATCTGTAGGAGCTCTGGCTCCTCCTGGACCAGACTGGGGCTCCTCTCCTGCTGCTCAGGGGGAACCTCCTCTTCACAGACAGGGAGCTGTTCTGGAGGGAGGAATAATAATAATATGAACAACAAACAAAGATGCAGTAGATAACTCTGCAACTGAAAGTAGAAACACAATCGATCAATTATTGTTTGGCTACAAAACCAGAAAATCTCAATCATGCCTCATCACGCTGTCAATCACAACTTGGAGGTTGATCAGATGTTGTCAGGAGGTGAAAATGTAAACAAACAGAGTGAGACTTGAGGTTCTCCAAACTAAACAAGGTAACTATGGATAGCTGAAATACTTATGGATTGTTAGCTTGACCAATTACCTTTTTTACTTGAGTTGGGGCAACTGTTGTAATTCCTACACTGTTCTGTGCCAGTGGGTCTTGGACTTCCTGACTGGCAGACCCCAGGTGGTGAGAGCAGGCAACTGCACCTCCTCATCCATCACCCTCAACATAGGGGCCCCCCAGGGCTGTGTTCTGAGTCCCCTCCTCTACTCCCTGTACACACACGACTGTGTGGCTCAGCGGAGTAGCAATACAATCATCAAATTTGCTGACGACACAGTGGTGGTGGGCCTGATCTCTGCCAACGACGAGAGGGCCTACCTGGAAGAGGTCAAGGTCCTGGCGGGATGGTGCCAGGAAAACAGCCTCTCCCTGAACGTCAGCAAAACAAAGGAGATGATTGTGGACTTCAGGAGGTCGGGGGTCAAGGACTACAGCCCCCTCAGCATCGACGGGGCACCGGTTGAGAGAGTCAACAGCTTTAAGTACCTCGGAGCCTACATATCCGAGGACTTGACATGGACCACACACATTGACAGTGTTGTGAAGAAGGCACGACAACGCCTCTACTTCCTCAGGCGCCTAAGGAAGTTCCAAGTCAGTCAGAAGATCCTTAAGAACTTCTACTCATGTACAATAGAGAGCATCTTGACCGGCAACATCACCTCCTGGTTTGGGAATAGCACTGCACAAGACCGAAGCAGACTACAAAGTGTGACACGTTCAGCCGAACGCACAATTGGAGGGGGGCTCCCCACCCTCCAGAACATTTACAACAAGCGTTGCAAGGGCAAGGCTAAGAGAATCATTAAAGACTCCAGTCACCCGAACAACTGCCTCTTTGAACTGCTGCGGTCAGGCAAGCGATACCGGAGTCTCAAGGCGAGCACAGAAAGACTCAGAAGAAGCTTCTATCCCCAGGCCATCAGGCTGCTAAACGAACAATGAATGAACACTACACAACAACAACCACCAAACGCACATAGCACACACATCCACACGCACACACTCACTTTAAACAAACACACTGTAGCACCCACTCCACACACTTTATAGCACACACCCACTTTAAACAAACACACTGTAGCACCCACTCCCCACACTTTATATTTATGGATGAAGGATTGCACTACAACTCGTACACCTTACTGTAAATTGTACCTAAAATTGTACCTCATCCCATTTCTGCTTTGCACTAGATAGTACTGTACATTAGTACACTGCATAGTATTGTATATTATATGGTAACTCAGAACATTGTACATATGTCTATACCGAACACTGTGACCTAATTTTTCTTCTTCTAAATTACATGCTATATTATGTTATTATGTTATTTGATACTATCTTGTCTAGCACAGTCTCTGGAGCGTAACAGTAAGAAGCATTTTGTATGAAAGTATTCTGTACTTCTGTATGACAACTATTAAAGAACTTGAACTTGAACTTGTTCACCGGATTTAGATGTAATTAAAGCTGGAAGTCTGCACTTGAAGCACACCTGTATTTCATTTCAAGTCCATTATGGTGTTGTACAGAGCCAGAATTAGTAAAATTGTGTCAATGTCCAAATAATTATGGACCGACTGTATAAAGTCAGAATATAAGCCCCAGGGGTGAATGGAGTCCCCCACCGGGTTTATAAAAGTGCACCTGATGTACTCAGATTCCTGTGGAGGTTATTGAGAGTAGTATGGGATAAACAGGTTATGGGTTAGAGCAGAAGGAATCCTAATCCCCAAGGAGAAAGAGTCCTCACTGTTAAGCCAGTTTCTGACTATATCCCTCCTGAATGTAGAAGGTAGGGCTGTCCCCGACTAAGGATTTGGATAGTCGACTATGATTAGCCAAAATTTGCCATTAGTCGACTATTAGTTGACTTAAAAAAAAGTATTTTTTATTTTTGTATCATTCCATTTGGGCTGTGGGGGTGCTTAATGGCTGAAGGAGTCGACTGAAGGCTTCTTGTCCTCTGCAAAAGCATGCAATTGGTCCACTGATGGATACCTCTTGATATTTGTCTAGTCTAGTTGAGATGTTCAGTCATTATTAGTAACGAGCTGAATAAACGCACATTTCTCTCTCTATGCAGAGAGTGAGTCGCACCAGTTTCTGACCTAACGTCACATATCCTCCCAAACTCATAACGTGGTGTAGCATTAGCATAGCAGCTTAGCTTGTTAGCTGCTCCAGCTACCTCTGGTCAAGGCCCAGTCTGGATGGAAAAGTGGCAGAAACACCCAACAGATCGGATGTGCGGTCAGTAGATGAATAAAAGCTGATTTTACTGTAACAAAACAGAGAGGTGGATATTAACCGAATGTACCTTTGTTTACCTGAACGACGAGGCTCCAGAATGAGGAGGCTGTGAAACCAATGCTCCGATATGAGCGTCAAACTCGAAACTACATTTCCCTCAAAGCTCAGAGTATAAAGCACATACCTTATTAAACTACATTTCCCTCAAAGCTCAGAGTATAAAGCACATACCTTACTAAACTACATTTCCCTCAAAGCTCAGAGTATAAAGCACATACCTTATTAAACTACATTTCCCTCAAAGCTCAGAGTATAAGGCACATACCTTATTAAACTACATTTCCCTCAAAGCTCAGAGTATAATGCACATACCTTATTAAACGACATGTCCCTCAAAGCTCAGAGTATAAAGCACATACCTTATTAAACTACATTTTCCTCAAAGCTCAGAGTATAATGCACATACCTTATTAAACTACATTTCCCTCAAAGCTCAGAGTATAAAGCACATACCTTATTAAACTACATTTCCCTCAAAGCTCAGAGTATAATGCACATACCTTATTAAACTACATTTCCCTCAAAGCTCAGAGTATAATGCACATACCTTATTAAACTACATTTCCCTCAAAGCTCAGAGTATAATGCACATACCTTATTAAACTACATTTCCCTCAAAGCTCAGAGTATAATGCACATACCTTATTAAACTACATTTCCTCCAAAGCTCAGAGTATAATGCACATACCTTATTAAACTACATTTCCCTCAAAGCTCAGAGTATAAAGCACATACCTTATTAAACTACATTTCCCTCAAAGCTCAGAGTATAAAGCACATACCTTATTAGGACTGATCAGATCAAAGTGTTCCCACATTTGAGAACGGCGTCTCTTCTTAACTGTCTCCATGGTGATCAAAACAACTCTCCGAGTCCGACTACAAAACCCCAAATCGAGGGAAATGTTTTATGTAGAGTAGAATGCCGCGCAAACAAAAGGCGTGTTCGAGATTGATTTCGGCTCGCCTCGAAAGTAGACGAGAGTAGACTAGTGCAGCCGGGGGAGGAGTCGGAACGTCGAACACTTCAGATTTGAATACAGCCTCTCGCCTAGTCTCGCATGGCAGATATCGCGTTCACGTTACCACACGCACACCAGTCCAGCTCATTATAATGCGAGGGCCGCATGCACAATTAGATTAGATTCAAATGTATTGTCATCACACAGCACACTAGGTATTAAATTAATATACCATATTTATATACCATCTTGTTGCACGCTCCTGCCCACCGCAGCGCATGCACGCACACACAACACACTGCTGAATAATTCTGTTTTGCATCAATATATTATATATACTGTATATTGAGGCAAAACAGAATTATATATACAGTATATATTGAGGCAAAACAGAATTATTCAGCAGTGTATGTGTGTGTGTGTGTATTAGAGCTGGGCCGTTAACAGCGTTAATGTGCTGCGTTATAATAATAATAATAATAATAATAATAATAATAATAATAATAATAATGCAGGACCTCTTTAGGGGGTCTTTATTCGGCATGCAACGAACTGGACATGCAATTGGAGCGGCAAACACACACCGGGATACATACACACACACAAGCATTGTCTTTTTCTCAGTCGCCGATGCGATTGAGTCTCTGCACTTGACCCATCCCGTCATCCTTCCCCCCAAGGGCAGCCGGGAGCAGATAGGGCGTCAACGTGAGCCGCGCCCCGGGGACCAATCCAAGTGCTCCTGCCCGTCTTCGTCAAGGACGCCACAGCATTAGTGATCTGTTGTTGTGCATGTTTTTCCTTTGGGTTTATCTTATCTGGAGGGGAAACCCTTGCGAGCACGGGGAGAACATGCAAACTCCACACAGAAAGGCCTGGGAGATCACCCACCTGGGTACCTGGCATCATGGAAACCTGGTCCCCAAGCGGGAATCGAACCCTGGACCTTCTTGCTGTGAGGCGACAGTGTTAACCACTACACCACCGTGCCGTTATCGCGAGACTAGTGTTGCGCGATAATATAATTGACGCCGTTAATCTTCTTCTCAACGTTGGGTCTCGTCTGGGACATTAGCGGATGTATACCAACCTGGTCGAACTACTCTGTGTGTGTGTGGGGGGAGGGGGAGGGGCGTGAACACGTGCGAGTGGGGCATGCGTGAAAATAATTACCATATAAACATCAGCTGAGCTGCATGACAATGGCGGACGCTGTGAGCAGTAAAGTTAAGCAAGGTTTGCTTCAGGGGTATTTCATTTTCAAAAAGCTTCCCGATGGAAACCTCGACAAGACCAAGGTGACTTTGTGCAAATCGCAAATGACGTACTCTAGGAGTTCCTCGAGTCTCAAATACCACCTGAGCAAAAAGCTTCAAATTGATGTTATCAAGCACAGCTGCACCGGGGAAAAGTGCTCGTCAAACTACACTGTTTGAGTGCAACGGAGGCAAGCCCATCAGCACAGCTTTATCAGCCAAGCTGACTAACCTCCTAGCCCAGTGGATTGCCATCAATTGCCGGCCTATCAGCGTGGTTGAAGATGATGTACTCAAGCTTCTTCTCCGGGCGGCGACAGGCGACCCGTGTTACAAACGACCTGCGAGGCGAACTATCATGCGGAGAATCCATGACCAACACGCCACCGAGAAAGTTGTGAAAGAAGAGAAGTTGGCCGCGGCGGCGTGTGTAGCACTGACTGGGGACCATTGGACATCAATCAGCAACGATAACTACCTAGGCCAGGGCTATTCAACTGGCGGCCCGCGGGCCAGATCCGGCCCGCGGGATGATTCTGACCGGCCCGCCAAAGATTACATGATAATAAAAAAAAATAAAAAAAAATGTTTTTTTCTTTTTTTTTTTATACTTTTTTCTTTTCATGTCAACGTTAACACGCACAATTGAGCCAAAAGTCACTCAATTAATGACAGATTTCATTGATAAATTGAGGGAAAACTTTGCAAGTCGATTTGATGAATTTGACATGTCCAGAGAATTGATGCATTTTGTGAGCAACCCATTTGCCAATGTAGCTGCTATTTCCACAAAAGGACAAGAGTTCCTTGCATCACTTCACATTGATGAAGGTCTCCTGCAACTTGAAATAATTGACATGCAAGCATCATCTGCTCTGAAGCAGGCACTTGAGAATGAATCCACCACAACATTTTGGATAAAGTGTATTCATGTCAAGACATTCCCCAAAATGAAAACGCTGGCAATATCTGTGCTAACAATGTTTGGCTCAACATACACCTGTGAATCCAGTTTCTCTCACATGAATGCCATTAAAACAAGCAACCGTGCCTCCTTGACAAATGAGCATTTGCATCACTGTTTGCGGGTAGCCCTCACTTCCTATGAACCCTCTTTCTCTGCCATTGCCCAGTCAAAGAAGTGCAATGGCTCTCATTAGATGTGTGTATGTAGGCTAGGCCTGTCTGCCCCCCACCCCCCTGATGTTTGAGAGTTAAGAGTGGACAATAAGTGCTAATAAGATGCTGCGATTTGCTTGTTTGTTTTTTATTTTATTTTTATATTGAAATGTTGAAGAGGAGATGTTGCAGTTGTTGCACAGTCATAAATGAAGCACTTTTTGCAGGAAATGTTGCAGATGTGGCACATAAATGAAGCACTTTTTTTTAAAAGTATACTACTTTTGCAATGTAGTTAAATAAAAGTTGTGAAAATGTGGTTGCGTGTTGTGTCAAGTGTACATATATTCATAGCACGCGGAGGCGCCGTGGCAGTCCGGCCCCTGGCCCCTTGGGTTTCTGACAATGTGGCCCCCTGAACAATTTAGTTGAATAGCCCTGGCTTAGACCCATCGTAGGATTCCTGCTATTCTTAGTGACTTATGCTCTTGACTGACTTTACGTATATTCTTCGCCATACAAGCGCGACCCTAATTCTCATTCTGTAACCTAACGTTGCTTAATAATAATAAATTACCCTCCAATAGTATTTCTGTGTCAATGCCGTGTTCTTGTGGGTGTTCACCATCTATATTTGATGTACTGTTTGGCCAGTAATTAAAGTACATAACTAGCAGTGGTTTAATCTATCACAATCTTTAATACAGTCAGGGTTTTGTAACCCCTCAGTTACATTGTGGGTTTAACCCCCTCCCCATAATATAAGGAACAGGAAGTGATTTCAAGTAGGGCTGCAACGATTAGTCGACATAATCGACGACGTCGATTATAAAAAATCGTCGACGAGAAATTGTTGCGTCGATTAGTCATTAAAAAAAACTTTATTTAATTTTTTTTTTTTTTTTTTTTTGTGCACTACCTATCTTTGTGAGAGTGGCTTCTCAGGGTTCCAGACAACATCATAACATGATGATCCCATAGCAAATTTTGGACATTGAAAACATTGTTCCCCTGCAGGAGATGATGATCAGACTAGACACACAATACATTACACACGCACTCCTCTCACTCACACACAGCGATCAGAGTAAGACACACACATACACACTCCTCTCACTCACACACAGCGATCAGAGTAAGACACACACACATACACACTCCTCTCACTCACACACAGCGATCAGAGTAAGACACACACACATTCACACTCCTCTCTCTCACACAGCGATCAGAGTAAGACACACACACATTCACACTCCTCTCACTCACACACAGCGATCAGAGTAAGACACACACACAAATTACACAGTACACACACTCCTCTCACTCACACAGCGATCAGAGTAAGACACACACACATACACACACACACGGACTCCTCTCACACACAGCAAACAAAAGTTATTTAAAGTACACTTCCACTTTCATTTGTATTATTTAATTTGTTTATCTTGTTATGAGTGATTGCTGTATTGTTCTTCAAATACATTTTCATTTAAAGTGGCTTAAAGATCCAAATTTTAATTAATTTGCTATGGGATCATCATGTTATGATGTTGTTGTTTGGTCCTGACAAGAGTCTCAAAGTCTGGGGTGATGGTAGACAAGCAACTCTGAGGTCATGCTCAATGTCCAATCTGTTCCTCTGCTCTGTCTTCAGCTGGACCAGAGCTGAGAAACCACTTTCACAAAGATAGGTAATTAAATTTTTTTTTTTTTTTTTTGTTGTTTACATTGGTTTTCGATTAGTCGACTAATCGAAAAAATAATCGGCAGATTAGTCGACTACCAAATTAGTCATTAGTTGCAGCCCTAATTTCAAGATACAAGAGTTTTATTTGTCACGGCATACAGGTATACAGTGAAATGCGGGGGGTCTCGCCCGCAACGATGTGCATAATACAAGTAATAATAATAATAAGAGTCCAACCAATAGAGCGATGTGCATAATACAAGTAATAATAATAAGAGTCCAACCAATAGAGCGACAATAAAAGTGCAATAAAAAGTAAACAAAGTAGGCATATCGGTATCTGTACATGAGCTATTTACAGAGCATGGTAGTACATGCTAGGTCCTGTGTCAGTGCAGTACACTGTTAGCTACGGATGAGGCATTGGGTCTTTATGTACACTGCTATACAATGCTATATTATATGATCTCAAGCTATACTATTTTTTAAAGTGATCTTTCCTTCTGTAAAGTGTCCATAGTGTGAGCATGTGCAGTAAGAGTTTAGAGATGTAACCTAGGCAGAAAAATAGAATAAATGGTTTAATTTAAAACAAGTGTCTCATTCTCCGTTGCTACTTTACTGTTTGTTGGATACCATTCCCCCACATAGAGATGAATGTTGGTTTAGTGCCTCTACACTATATATAATATAATAATTATCTCCATCAGGTCGGTTCTGTCCACCTGTTTATCTCTGTCCGCAGCTAACCTCACAATAGGGCAGTTTTGTAAAGTATTTTAAGTTAATTCATTTCTATCATTGAAATGCATATTCAGTATGAAGTTATAGCTTTTCACCACAAGAGGGTGATATTACACAGGTTCGCTGGTAATCAGCTCTCTGGCACCTGTTAACAATATATAGACATGCCATAGTGAACCTATTGTCATTGATATACATGCATTACAATTATTTATGAATAGATTATTGTCCATTGCAATGAGCCCCGCCCCTTTCATATCTCATGAATTGTTCATCGTACATACTTGTGGGAGGGGTTAATGAGTGGTGGTGGGGGCTTCCCCTGGAAGGTTGGTGGTACCGTTCAAAACGGGCGTAAAAGCTGTTCAGCTCATCCGGTAGGGAGGCAGCAATGTTAGCTGTGCTGTTGGGTTTCCTGTTAAGGTCCGATATTGTGTGTAGTCCCGGCCACACGCCACGTGGGTCATAGCTGCTTAGCTCCTTTCCAGGTGTTGGCCGTTCCAGGGAAGCCCCAAGCAGATGGGGCTGTCTTAGTGGCCCAACCACATGCGACTGTGGCACAGAACGCCAGACCATGGAGCACCTCCTTCCATGTCCTCTGTTAGGTGGACCCTGCACAGCAGAGGACCTAGTGTTGCACCCCCTGCATAGGGGGGAGTGAAGAATCAAACAAACACACATGCTGTTGCTCTCATTTGTGTAATGAATTCAATGAACAATAATACAAACAATCTCAATATCAAACACAATTGTTCACATTTCGGTAATGAATCAATCAATGAAATAATAATACAAACAAATCTGTTCACATTGTCAATATAGCGATAGCAATAACACACTTGAGACTGTGCTGCTGTATACTGTTGTTGGCCCCACTGTTCTAATTATAAAGCATTACTTCAAATGTTTATCCTTACAACTATTCATTCTATTTGATACTTTCTCATTAGCATTTTCACTGCAATATCCATTAAATGATTTAAGTGCTTCTCTGTATACAAATATGGAGCTACAATTCTCACACATGAATTGATACATGGGAGGTACACAGCAACTTTTATTTCCAAAACGGCACGGAGCATAAGCACCTGGCCGTGGGGACAACGACCGTTCACGCAACATTAACGGCCAATCCTGAAAGAAAGAACAGACCCCCGAATGGCAGAATGGACCGAAAGACCTTTTTGTCCCTTATCCTGCTACTCTCGGGAGACATTCATTTAAACCCAGGCCCGGTTTTGACCAGAACTCAGGCTAGAAGACTAGGTCTGGCAACGCAAGAAGCAAGGGAGGTTTCCATCGCGACCAACAACAACATCAACAACTCGACCCGTGGCTACATCCACAGCGCGGACGGCGACTCTCCCCCAATGACGCCGCAGCAGACGAGCACACGTGAGGCAGAGACGAGAGGAGGTGAACCGAGGGTCGAAACCATGACGACCAACTCGACGCGGGATTTAAACATCTCAACGCCCGATAGCCGGCTAGCCAGCAGAGCTAACAGGGAAATCATCCAGGAACAAAGGACTCTGGAACGAGTCCTTTGTTTTACCAGCACGGCACGGGACCCCCCCCCCCCCTCCCCCCTTCCCACCCACGACAACAAAGCCCCCCCGCCCCACTCAGAGGAACAGATCACAAATTAACAATACTTCGAACCTGCCAACATCAATGAAATAACCAACGCCAATGGACTGAACATTTTCCACATTAACATTAACAGCTTAAAAAACAAATTGGATGAAATCAAACAATTATTCATAAATGGTAAGGCAAACATACTGTGCTTCTCAGAAACTAAGCTTGACGATTCTGTAAAAGATCCAGAGATAGAGATTGAGAACTACTCAATAATCAGGAATGATAGGAACAAACATGGAGGTGGCGTCTGTATGTACATACACAAAGACACCAAATTCATCAACAGAAATGACCTGAATCATAAATCAATTGAAACTGTATGGGTGGAAATCCTATTCGAAAGGGCGAAATCCCTACTGGTTGGCGCAATCTACAGGCCGCCAGATCATAGTGGCTTTTATGATACACTTGACGGGTGCTTAGCTGGAGTTGAGGATGTAGACAAAATTCTTATTGGAGACTGGAACACGGATATGCAACGAAAAGATGCACCCGTCTTCAAGTCATTCAGTAGACTTTGTGATCTGCACGGCCTCAGCCAGCTAATCACCCAACCCACACGTGTATGTGAATCAACTCAGACTACCATTGACCTCATTCTGACCTCCGACAAGTCCAAGATCTCCAATAAAGGGGTTATAGCATGCGGGTTAAGTGATCATTATATGATATTCTGTACTCGCAAAAAGCTAAAACAAAAGGCAGGCTGCCACAAAACAGTCACATCTAGAGACCTCAAAACCTACTCTAGCGAGGCCTTTAACCTTGAACTGGAGAGTCTGGACTGGTCAGATGAACTCAATGGTACACTGGTTGAAGAAACATGGCTTGGTTTCAAAACCAAATTTTTAACAATACTAAACGACATGGCCCCCCTAAGAACCACCAGGGTAAAAATCGCGCTGAGCCGTGGATGCACTCCGAAATACTGGCCGCTATGAAAACCAGAGACAAAAAATGCTCTGATTGATTGATTGATTGAAAAATGTATTAACAGATTGCAGAATGGGTACAGTACAGTACAGCTCAATACATACAATTGTTAAGAGGATGCAGACCTGAGAAAGACTTTCGTCTTGTTTCCATCAGGGTCCCCCATTTTCAATTCATCATATGACACACATGACATACAGATAGACAGTACTGCTACATCTATACATTTATGACATACCAGATTTTCAAATACAGTACTGTTTGTGATACTAAAAAAATCCAGAAGAAGAGTATATACATTTGACATAGAAACTGTGCATTGGGGGAGGTTGGGTAGGTGGGGTGGGGCTGTACATTGGAGGTGGGGGGGGGGGGGGGGGGGTTGGTAGGGGGGGGGGGACACTGTACATTGGAATACTGACATACATTTGACATCGAAACTGTACATTGGAGGAGGTTGGGTAGGTGGGGTGGGGTTGGGTGGGGCTGTACATTGGAATACTGACAAAGCCATGCTTGGTCTTTATTGTACAACTGGGTTAGGACATTTGTAGGGGCCAGTTTTGAATTGCAGTCTCCCGTAGGTGTTCTTTGAGAGTGTTTTTGAAGGTGGGTAGTGATTTACATTCCTTTACAGCTTTGGGTAGGGCGTTCCACATTGTTGTGGCATAATTGCGAAACGTGTTTAGTCCCTTGTTTGAGCCGAATCTGGGTTTTACATGATTTGTGGAGCTCCCTCTGGTGTTGTGATCGTGGTATTCACTGACCTTTGGGAAGTATTTTGACATGTACATGGGTACCTTGGTCATGTAGTGTATCTTGTAGACCAGGCCCATTGCAAGTTGCTGTACTCTGTTGTCTACTCTAAGCCATCCTAGGTTGGCAAAGTGTGCAGGGGTGAGGTGGGTTCTAGGAGTCAGGTCAAGCAGTAGTCTGACTAGTTTGTTTTGAGATGTTTGTAATTTGGTTTTTAGTGCCTTTGAGGTGCTTTGGTACCATGAGGTGCAAGCATAGTCGTAGTACCCTTGAATGAGTGCTCCTGCCAGAGTCTTCAGGGTATTCTTGTTTACCAGGGAGGAGATCCGGTACAAGAATCGAGTTCGTTGATTGACTTTTTTTATTACATTGGATGCCATTTTGTCACAGGAAAGATTAGCCTCTAGGATGGAACCCAGGTAGGTAATTTCATCTTTCCTTGTGACAATATTGTCACCCACTGTAACTGAGAAGCTGTCTGTTTTGCTGAGTTTGTTATTTGAACCGAAGAGAATGGACTCTGTTTTGCCCATGTGTAATGATAGTTTGTTGTCGGCGAGCCATATGCAGATTTTGCCTAGTTCCGAGCTGAGGGTTTTTTCAACCTGTAACTTGTTCTTGTCAGAGACCAGCAGGGCTGAGTCGTCCGCAAACAGGAACAAGTTGCAGTCACAAGCTGACGACATGTCATTTGCATAAATTAGGAACAGTAGTGGTCCTAGTATGCTTCCTTGTGGAACACCACAGTTCACTGTGAGGGGGGGGGATAGGGTACCGTTTACCTCCACCATCTGTTCTCTCCCCTCCAGGTAGGATTGTATCCAGCTCACTGATAAACTATCAAAACCAATTGCTTTTAGCTTGTCAATCAGAATGGTGTGATTGACAGTGTCGAAGGCCTTTTGTAGGTCTAGCATGACCATGCCGCAGTATTTGCTGCGGAGAATAGTGACGCTTTTCCGATCCAGCACTACTGCTAAAGAGAGGCTGACCAGTGTGCAGGTGCTAATGAGTCGTCCAGTGCTGAAGGTGATCCAAGAGGTGGACACTCGCTGGAACAGCACCTTCCTGATGCTGCAACAACGCCTGTATGATGAGAGGCCAACAGTGGGGGCAGCACTTGCATCACTGAGAACGGATGTTAATCCTCTCTCTTCCGATGACTATGACACAATAGCAGCATGCTTACAAGTGCTCTACCCATTTTACATGGCAACGGTGGAAATATCCCAGGAGAAGAGAGTGTCAGGGTCGATGGTGATTCCACTGATAAAAATGCTAACATATTCAACACATGAAATTCTGGGGAAAACCACCAACGTGACAGCAATACAGCTGGGACAAAACATGCTTGCAACCCTCATACATAAGTTTGATACACTTGAGAGCTCAAGCCGTTTTGGTTTGTCCCTGGCAACACTGCTTGACCCAAGGCTCAAAACCATCGGCTTCCACAGTCAAAACCAAGCGCAAGTAGCAGTAGCAAGACTGACAGGTGAATGTGCAGCACTGATGAAGCACACAGACCCATCAGCTCAACCACAACACACTGCACCAAATGTAGAAAATCCACCCTCCACAGGTAATATTATAACTAGATTATTATTGATGTACTGTACAGGACTAAATAAGTAAAAATATGATACAAATTGAAACCTTTAAGTACTAAATAAATACTGTTGTGTTTCTCTTTCAATGGCTTTCAGCCTTTAACCTGTGGAAAACTATGGACCAAGATGCTGCGACTGCGAGAAGGTCACGAAATGCCACAGCAGATGCCACTGTAGAGGTCTAGAGATACAACACTGATCCTCCCCTGGAAAGATCTGAAGATCCACTTTTGTACTGGAGCAACCACAAGCATGTGTACCCTCATTTGTTCAGACTGGCAAAACGCTATCTTTGTATTCCAGCCTCATCTGTTCCATGTGAACGGGTTTTCTCAAAAGCTGGAGAAGTGGTCAGCAAGAAAAGAAACCGTCTCAGTCCAAAAACTGTTGAAAGAATTCTATTCCTCAATAAAAATCTTTGAGTCCCATAATCACACCCTGCCCTAGTTACACAAGTGTAGCGTGATCCGCTCTGCATTGTGTCTGGTGTTGGTTAAAAGTAGACTCCGACAACGATAGACTCAAGTTGCATCCAGTGTTTATTGGTGATCTGTTAG
>NC_140176.1:111199250-111221750 GCF_963971535.1 Notolepis coatsorum | reverse complement strand
AGAATGGGTACAGTGACGTCACAGGCCCGGATTGATTGATTGATTGAAAACTTTATTAACAGATTGCAGAATGGGTACAGTGACGTCACAGGCCCGGATTGATTGATTGATTGATTGATTGAAAACTTTATTAACAGATTGCAGAATGGGTACAGTGACGTCACAGGCCCGGATTGATTGATTGATTGATTGAAAACTTTATTAACAGATTGCAGAATGGTACACGTGACCGCCACAGGCCCTGATTGATTGATTGAAAACTTTATTAACAGATTGTAGAATGGGTACAGTGACCGATTGATTGATTGTTTGATTGATTGATTGATTGATTGAAAACTTTATTAACAGATTGCAGAATGGGTACAGTGACGTCACAGGCCCGGATTGATTGATTGATTGAAAACTTTATTAACAGATTGCAGAATGGGTACAGTGATGTCACAGGCCCGGAATGATTGATTGAAAACTTTATTAACAGATTGCAGAATGCAGTACAGCTCAATACACACTATTGTTAAGGGGATGCAGACCATGCAGTACTGTTACATTTGTGACATACAGTAAATATATACAAGGGGGAGGGAACTGTACATTTATGATGAATTGAAAATGGAAGTCTTTCTCTGGTCTGCATCCCCTTAACAATTGTGTGTATTGAGCTGTACTGCAGATATATTTCAATTGCCTTACTTATTTACATAAGTATTATAGGCCTACAGCAGTATTGTACAGACAGTAACTATAGAGAGTGTGCTGACCTACGGTGTGTCTGTGTGGTTCTCCAGCTGCACAAAGGCAGAGCAAGAGGCTCTACAGAGGGTGGTGAAGGCGGCAGGCAGGATCGTCGGGACTTCTCTACCAAACATCACCTCCGTCTTCACCTCCTGCTGCCTCCACCGCTCCAAGTGTATCATCAAAGACCAGTCTCACCCAGCACATCACCTCTTTCAGCTCCTTCCCCCAGGGAGGAGATACCGGTCCATACATGCCAAGAGTTCAAGATTTAAGAACAGCTTTTTCCCCCAAGCAGTCAGACTGTTAAACGCTCATTGACACTAGCAGCCACTTTAAGCCACACTAACAGCCACTTTAACACTCATGCCGCACACATGCACACTTATGGCCAAGAGGAAAGGTCACTTTAAATTAGTATAACAACAGGAACAGTGTATTGCACTACTAAAGCTACCTAGCATGTCCTATATGCTCTGTAAATACTATGTACAGATACCGAGATGTCACACCATGTTACCTGTTTATTGCACTGTTTTTTTATTGGATTCTATTATATGTTGTACCACTGTATTTTATTGGATTCTATTATATGTTGTACCACTGTATTGCACATCGTCGCGGGCAAGACCACCCGCATTTCATTGTATACCTGTATGCCGTGACAATTAAAACTCTTGACTTGACTGTCCCCTCACGTGCACCATGCACTTACCTGGACTTGATAATCACTGTTACCACTCATCATGCACTTTATTTAAAATATTCTGTTATGTACAGTGTTAAATGTGTTGTTCATGTATGTATATATTGTATTATATATAAAGTCACAGAAGATTACAGACTGTATTAAGCCCAAACTGAGTAAAAGATCACGTTCTGACATTGAAGATGCAGAGGAAGCTTCATTGGAGGAAGCGCTGACAATAAGAGAGGTTGACATGAATCTAACATTACAGGCCATCAATAAGAGACTTGATAAACTGGATATGTTGGACTTGATGATGCAGGAAATTAAGAGCCTCAAAGAAAGCTTGGAGTTCAGTCAGAGACAAATTGATGAGCTGGTCAAGGATAATGCTGAGCTGAAAGGAAAGGTGGAATACATGGGAAACAAAGTAGACATAATTGAGATAGACAACAGGAAGTTGAAGGAATCTCTTCTGGATGTACAGTGTAGGTCTATGCAAGACAATCTGGTTTTTACAGGGATAGCAGAGAAAGAGAGCAAAGACTGTGAAACAGTCATAAGGGAGTTTATGTCATACCAGCTAAGACTGTTCAGAACATCACATTCTCTAGAGTACACAGAATGGGAAAACCCTCAGGGGACAGACCACGGGCAATAGTGGCTCGTTTTGAGCATCACCAGCAGAAGGAGCTTGTCAAGGGTAGGGGCAGGGAGTTAAAGAACACCACCTTTGGCATGAATGACCAATTTCCTCCCGAGATCAATGGAAGACGTAAGCTATTATATCCTATCATGAAAGAACATCGAAGCCTAAACAAACGTGTCGGTGGATAGACTATTATATCAACAACCAACTGTTTAGGGACTCCAGTATCACTCCCTGGTTATTCTGAACCCCATTGAGACTATTGCTTTATGGTCGGTAGGCCTACTGATACTTCCTGTATTAAGCTAGGCTTGCATAAAGGTTTGGTTATAGCTCATATCAATGTGTGTAGCCTGAGAAATAAGATACAATAACTTCCTTACAATAACCATATAATATATAAATAGCCAACTAATAGGAAATAGGAGTAATTCCAGATATTGATACATACATTGATGAATACAAAAACACATGATGTATTCTTAATCTTACTAATAGGCTACATAAAAGCCTAAGAACAGTTTAATAAACCAATCATATGGCGAATCGACATGGGTTTAATGCGTACACCCCCCCCCCAGTATCGCTGCAGCATACGATGAATCACGATGATGTTTATTCTTTGAAAACAAAACAAAGTTTCATCCATTATTATTACACAGTAATTAAGATAAATAATTTAATCCAAGCGGCGTGTAATCCTCTTCCGTTCACATCGCACTTTCCCCTTGAAGAGGGCAGCAGGAGGTCGCAGAGGTCAAGAGAGACGGATCGGTTCTCCGTCGCCGTGGTCCAGAGAGGAAGGGAAGGTGTGCGATGTGGATGGAGGGGTTCAGTCCTGCGTCAGAAGAAGCAGCTGAGTGCGTGTAGAGTAGAGGACAGGGCCTGCAGTGCTACCAATTCAGTTTAGTAGTATAGGCCATATTCCTGGTGTTCCTCTGTCCAGCGATGGCCTTCTTGGTCATCATCCCCCGATATTCCATCACACATCAGCTGTTCTCTCTGAAACCTTAAAGAGGAAAACAAAAAAAACATTTAGTTTGAAGGTAGAATCTGTAACGTCGCCAAACAGTGACCTCTTCAAGTTCAAGTTTCAAGTTTGTTTATTAGTTATCATAGTAAAACACAGAATACTTTATCATGAAATGCTTTTTCCTGTATGAGCCCCTGGGAGTGTGCTAGATAAAAATAGATAAAAAGTATCAAATAGAAAAAGTCAAAAGTACATGAAATAAAGTGTGAAGTATCTTTCACTTCATTTATATCTAGTTCTGTGATCGCATAGTCTTTACCCTTCTCTCTGCATTGTTTGCATTTTCAGGTGTTCGGTTCTTTTAAGGAAAACGCAGACGAGGTGATCTGAATAAAACAAACTGGTGTGTTTATTCCATTCTTAATAAAACACAGCTTATGCATCAAACAAGTACAGGATCTTTACTGTAATCTAATCATCTCTTTGGTGTGGCAGTTTTGTCCATTATCTGATCAGCTGCGGCCGATCAACGCTTTCTCCGGTGTGGTTCTCTGTCTCGGGTTGTCCATGACAACACGCGGCTTCTCTTTGTGGTTGGTGGTCGCCAGGGCAACCTTGGTTTTCGGATCCTCTGCGGGTTGGGAGCGCTTGATTTCGTCTCGCGGATCTCTGCTATGAGCCTCTCCTCTGTCATCTGGTGTCAGTGGCTCTGTGTGTCTCCGGCTCGGCTCTCGAGTCTCCGGTTGGTGAGTCTCTCTCCGTCGGTGGAGGTTCAGCGCTCCAGTCGCCAGCGCTCCCCTCCTGTCCAGGTCTGTGGGTCTGTCTCGCTCCAGGTCTGTGTGTGTGTCCGTTTTTCTGTGTGTCCCGGTGCTGTTCCTTTAACTTCTAAACCACACCTCCCAGCGCATCGTCGGATGACACTGCCCTAGGAGGCGTCAGCCTATCAAATCAATTTGAAACCAGTTGGTCTTTTCTGAGGTCAAGAAAGGCTTGCCCCCTTTATATTTCTTTAAGAGAACTAAGTTTATACAAATTAGCCTATTGGATTCATTATTTTACATTTAGAATTAGCAAATCAAGTCATAATATTTGAACCCAAACTCATGGCCACTTTTCTTGACAATGCTAATGGTCGTCTTGGCTGAAAACAGTTTTAGTCATTTCACCACATGTAATTTGATTTTCACAGTGTAGGACGATTTTCTAGTCTTCATGAAACACCACATTTTGCAAATGGTCTAACCCTTAACCTCTGATATTTACCAATTAAATGCATTCTTATTGTTTTACTGTTATCCTTGGTCGTTTTGAACCAGTTTTTAATATCCAGTTACTCAAATTATTAAACAGAACACAGATTTCACAGTTCTGAGTTAGTTTGGTGCTAATCTCAGCTTGTTGTTTCACTTAATTTAATTCCTTCTATGCCCCTGCTGAGGCAGGGCTTAATTTCTAAATCTTGCTGCACTGAGCACCTGGTCCCACTTGGGTGCAAACAGTCATATATCTTCATGCCGGAGGGCTCTGTTTACAGTCTGTTTACTCTGTTTCCTGACCCCCTCCTCCGTTACGACCACAATAGCTGGGGGATATTCATCCTGTTACCCCAACTGTAGATAGTTCTCAGGATAACACGATCGCGTTTTACGACTTATGGCTGTAGCCACAGTTCCTGTTCCCTATGCTAGAAACCACCTCCTGACCTCCGTCTGTTTGAGATGGCCATTTCTAAACACAGCTGCTAACCTCATCTGATAAGGTGCTATTCTGAACCGTTGGTAGAATGTACCATAAAGTCATAAACAGTCCTTGGCCTTATCAGCGAACCACCATCTGTGCTTAGCCCTGACGGCAGACTTTGTGAAACCCTATGTGAGCATAGTCATTTCTAACTAAAACAATATGATAACCTTAGTATGATTACGACAGATGTCCTGGAGTTGGCTGTAGATTTTAATTGGGATGCAGTCTGGGAAAGTAATCTTTAACCTTGTTTTAATCACGAAGTATTTTGTTCAGTTTTTCTGTTTCATTTAGATAAATTCACGACAAGTGTTCAGTCAATATATACAATATACAATACAGAGTAAAAAGAGTAACAGTGAGGTACAATGCAGAAATGGGATGAGGTAAAACTTAGGGTAAGGTGCAATGAGGTATGAATTGTAGTGCAAATCTCTTTGTTAATAAATATAAATTAAATTGTGTTAAAGTGTCTAAAGTGGGTGTTAAGGTGAGTGTTTATTTAATTTTTTTTAATTATGTTTTTGGTAGGTTTTTATTTGTTTGTTCCACCGGGCAGTCCGGCGGAGGGAGAGAGAGAGGAAGAACGGGAGACAGAGCGGGGGGAAGACATTCAGCAAAGGACGCCGGGTCCGGGAATCGAACCCGGGTCGGCTGCTTCGCGATGCAGTGCGTTAGATGGGTCGCCACTTGGGTGCCCAAGGTGAGTGTTTATTTAAAGTGAGTGTGTGCATGTGGATGTGTGTGCTGTGAGTGTAGTCATGATGGGTTGTTAAAGAGTGTCATTGTCGTTGAGCATCCTGATGGCCTGGGGATAGAAGCTCCTTCTGAGTCTCTCTGTACTGGCCATGAGACTCCGGTAGCGCTTGCCTCTACTGTATCTTATTGCAAGGTGAATTTCTCCAGACCTCTCTTGGCAGAGCCTGAGGTGAGGCCAGCAATGGGAACCCCCCCCCCCCCCCCCCACCAATCAACTCCAACCCACTCATACAGAACCAAGCATTTCACTGTAATATACATGTCAGTGTTGTAGTCGAGTCACAAAATCTTGAGTCCGAGTCGAGAGTCCCCAGTGTTCGAGCACGAGTCCAAGTCCCGAGTCACCAAAGAAGAGCCCGAGTCGAGTTCGAGTCGAGTCCCCATTACCCTAGTCCGAGTCCGAGTCATCGAGGTTGAGTCCACTCCACTCTGGCAGTCAAAGAGCTGACATGCAAATAAAAAAAGGTCCACGTTAAACATAAATGACACAGCGGTCACCGTTTCAAAGGGAGTTTATTTACTTTGTGACACAATAGCGAAACAAAATGCACTAGCCATCAATATCTTATGGAAAATGATTAGGGCCTATTACAATAATTTTTTTAATATAAATAACTGTATTTATCAATTAACCAGTCAGAGTCCTCGTCTGCACCTTCCGAGTCCGAATGCAGTCGATGCTCGAGTCCAAGTCCAAGTCTGAGTCATCAGTGCTCAAGTCGAGTCACGAGTCCTGAAAATCAGTCCAGTACTACAACACTGGTATGTACCTTATATATGTGTGACAAATCAAACAAAACTTGATTTCTGATTCCTGACCCCTGACCTGCATGCTGCTGTAGAGGACGAGACGTGCGGTGACCGGAAGCCCGCTCTTCATCAGCGCGTCGTAGCCGCCCCCCTCCACCACCAGGAGTCTGAGGGGCGACACGCTCCTCTTCATCATCGCCACCACCTCCTCGAAGAACTCCCTCTCCACGTTGCGTCCGTTCACCTCCACCACGTCTGGCCCGAGCCCGCTGGCACCACCTGGTGGACGGAACACAGAGCTGCACTCAGAGCTGATTGATTGATTGAAAATGTTATTAACAGGTTGCAGAATGGGTACAATACAGTACGGCTCAATACACACAATTGTTAAGGGGATGCAGACCAGAGAAAGACTTTCGCCTTGTTTACATCAGGGTCCCCCATTTTCAATTCATAGTGACATTTATGACATACACGACATACAGATATACAGGAGATATATATCATGACATACATGACATACAGGTATATAGTACTGTTACATTTGACACACAAGATATGCAAATATACAGTACTTTAAACAGAGATCCTAACAGAAAATATATACACCGCTCATTTACATTTAGTCATTTAGCTGAACGTTTTTATCCAAGTCAGCAGGAAGGAAGGGTACAACAATATTTTTCTCCACATCAACTAACAACACGTCAAGTGGGGTACTACCGAGGCACTTCCTTGTGGTGAAAGCGAGAAGGAGGAGAGCAGGTGACCACACACCTGCTTATGTAGGTAAGCTGATGAGGGGTGTGGTCAGACTAATACTGGTATTAAAGGTACATTTTTGTGGAATTTATTCAGTGCACGTACGTGAGGGAGTGCAGTGTGATGCCAAGCAGAGCCCCTAACGGAACAGAACTTGGGTGCTGCAGTGTTGAGTGCATAGTAGTAAACGTAGTAGAAAAGACTCACACACATCCCAAGTATAGTCACGGGTGCTCGACTCAAATAGATATGTAAAGTTGTGGAAAAAAAAGTCAGCACACCGTCTGCCGTGTTCCCAAGTTTAATATACTATAACACAACGTTTCGGCCTGTGGCCTTTGTCAAGTCAAATAATTGATGGCAATGAAAACCTGACTTGTGTACTGTAAAACCCAATACAAATATTGTTTAAAATAAAAAAAACAAGAGCAAGACGCTTAACCCCTAACTGCTCCCGATGAGCAGGTTGGCACCTTGCGTGGTCGCCTCTGCCGTCGGTGTGTGAATGTGGAGGAACAAAAATTGTAAAGCGCTTTGGATAAAAGCTGCTATATAAATGCACCATTTACGATTTAATGTATATATTCATTATGACGTTAGATCATTCTTGGTATAAAAGTAGTGATGCACGATATATCGGCCGAAAAAAAGTTTCAAAATATCAGTCATTTCTGAAAATAAGTTACAAAAGTTAAAAAAATTATGCGTTTTGGAAAATAGCTCTTTATTTGATTATCATAAAAAAGTGTTTTCTATACAGAGATATCGACATCGGTAAATATCGGTATCGGCCAGAACAGCAATATTAATATCAGTTATCGGTATCGGCCACAATTTTCACATCGGTGCATCACTATTTAAAAGGCATCCATTATAGATCCAGTATAACAGTATGGAGTAGGGATGCACCGATCCGATATTGATATCGGATATCGGCCCCGAAAATAGCTAGATCGGGTATCGGAGACACTTTAAATATATATATTTTTATTGTTTTTTATATGTTTATATTTAATTTAATAATAAATAACAATTCAGTACATTTATATCTATGTCAAGCCTGATGTTGCCTTGCACAAAAGAATGATCCCAGTCTCTTCCACACAGTGAGGCATACAGTTTATTAATTGAACAATGGGTATCGGATCGGTACTCGGTATCGGCCGATACCCAAAGCCCAGGTATATCGGTATCTGTATCGGGACTGAAAGAGTCGTATCGGTGCATCCCTATAGTATGGAGTACCTGGCTAATGAATGTCCCGGGCTCATCCTGAACACAGCCCAGGTGGAACCCGAACCCGGTCTCCTCTCGGTCCAGGACACAGAGTCGGGGACAGGGGAGGGAGACGTCCTCTCTGCCTCCGTGTCCGTTCTGGTCGTCCAGGCGGCGGGACACGGTCTTCACCCCGTCCTCTCTGCCTCCGTGTCCCTTCTGGTCGTCCAGGCGGCGGGACACAGTCTTTACCCCGTCCTCTCTGCCTCCGTGTCCCTTCTGGTCATCCAGGCGGCGGGACACGGTCTTTACCCCGTCCTCTCTGCCTCCGTGTCCCTTCTGGTTGTCCAGGCGGCGGGACACGGTCTTTACCCCGTCGTCCTTCTTTGGCAGGTAGACCTCATGGAACAACAGTGGAGATATGCCCAGCTATACAAGAGGAAGACAGGCGATCAGAGATGAGTTAGACATGTCCTGTTACTTAAACTACTACAGTAGGTAGAGATGTAATGTTATATAATATATTAGACATGTAATGTTATAATACTACAGTATGTTAGAGATGTAATGTTATACAATATATTAGAGATGTAATGTTATAAACGGGGCTACCGTGGACAGGGTGAGCAGCTTCAAGTACCTGGGGGTCCACATCTCAGAGGACCTGACATGGACAACACACATAGACGATAGCGGCACGGTGGTGTAGTGGTTAACACTGTCGCCTCACAGCAAGAAGGTCCAGGGTTTGATTCCCGCTTGGGGACCAGGTTTCCATGATGCCAGTTACCCAGGTGGGGTATCTCCCGGGCCTTTCTGTGTGGAGTTTGCATGTTTCCATGTTTGCATGTGCTCGCAAGGGTTTCCCCCCCGATAAGATAAACCCAATGGAAAAACATGCACAACAACAGATCGCTAACGCTGTGGCGTCCTTGACGAAGACGGACAGGAGCACTTGGATTGGTCCCCTGGCGCGGCTCACGTTGACGCCCGTCTGCTCCCGGCTGCCCTTGGGGGGGAAGGACGATGGGATGGGTTAATCGCAGATACGAATTGCATGCATGCATCGCATGTGTGCCGATTGATGACCTCTGAGCAGGTCCTAAATTATTATTATTATTATTAGACTCAGTCGTAAAGAAGGTGAAGCAGCGCCTCTACCACCTGAGACAGTTAAGGAAGTATGTATGTATATACACTCTTTTTCTGGACACTTTTTGTAGCACAAACAGTACTGTATTTGCAAATCTGGTATGTCATAAATGTATAGATGTAGCAGTACTGTCTATCTGTATGTCGTGTATGTCATATATGTTATGATGAATTGAAAATGGGGGACCCTGATGTAAACAAGACGAAAGTCTTTCTCTGGTCTGTGTATTGTTGAGCTGTACTGTACTGTACCCATTCTGCAATCTGTTAATAAACTTTTCAATCAATCAATCAATGGGTACAGTACAGTACAGCTCAATACACAATTGTTAAGGGGATGCAGCCCAGAGAAATACTTTCGTCTTGTTTACAGGGTCCCCCATTTTCAATTCATTCATCAGTCTTTCTCAGGTCTGCATCCTCTTAACAATTGTATGTATTGAGCTGTACTGTACTGTACCCATTCTGCAATCTGTTAATAAACTTTTCAATCAATCAATCAATCAATCAATCAATCAATCAATCAATCTTGTACGAGGTGTTGCACCGCCACTCGGGACAATAAAACGGACCGGTCGCGAAGTCACTCCAGAAGTCTCCAATACAGCGCTTGCAGAAACGATGCTTGCACTTCAACGTGATCGGGTCCCGATATGCATAACTACACAAAGGACAAGCCGCAGGGGTGTCCAAAGATGCCCCCATTTTGTTTACGTCTGTTCAGTGTTTATTATTATTATTTTTTGGTTCCTTTCCGCCGCTCCAAATCACGTGACCCAAATCAGCCAATGGAAGCGAGCGTCCTCAGCCTGCGGGTCCCCTCAGCCATTGGGTGCAACACTCCAATTCAGCCATAGGGTGGGACGGTCACGTGACCCAAATCAGCCAATGGAAGCGTCCGGGACCTCAGCCTGCGGGAGCTCAGCCTGCGGGACCTCAGCCTGCGGGGCTCTGTGGTTCTGCAGGTGGAAGCATCTCTTCCATCCACACAAAACAGGCAGTCTCCTATTTCGCCAGCAGAGGGGACTGAAACGAACATTTGAATGAATGAATCCATGTTCAATACATTTGGTGAAGTGGTTCAATACTGGTTCAGTGCTTTATTTGGCCACTACTGTATTGTACCCATTCTACAATCTGTTAAATTCATTCATTCATTCATTCATTCATTCATTCATTCATTCATTCATTCATTCATTCATTCATTCATTCATTCATTCATTCATTCATTCAGTGCTTATATGGGCTTTGATTTACTTAAATGCTGCTAGTTTAATGGCGGAACTAATGTTGAAGCCCAGTCCACAGTGTCCGGGGACGTTTTATGCCGACGCACGCGTGTCAAAATCTCCGCGGATTTAAGAGATAGTTTCACTTCTTCTTGTAAAGAGATAGTTTTTAAGAGTCAATAGAATAGAATGATCTTTATTGTCATTGTTACAAGGTCCAGAAGATGCTACAGTCCCCATAATGTCCTCTCTTATTGCAGCAGCAGTAAGGTAGGTGTTGGTGTTGTGGTTGTTAGCTATGTGTCGCCCAAGCCATGCAGCTAAAGTGCTGCTAACTAAATGTTTACTAAGTGAGTTATTATTGCAGAAGGGCTTAATGTGTTTTGTAGGTTAAGTTCATTTGTTTAACAATATTACAAAGACATGTGACACTAAGAGACAAGTAGAAATAAGATGGATGTATGTTGTTGTTGTTGTTTGATCTGTGATTTATTGTATTTCATGTATGTGTTTCACAGTTCTCACCGTCCGGATTGTAAAGAAATCCCACCAGTGCTATAAAGAACGTGTTGCTGTCATCATCGCATAAGAGGGAATTACACTAGGGCTGCATAGTCTTCGGTGAGTTTGATTTGATTGATTGAACATTTTATTAACAGATTGCAGAATGGGTACAATACAGTACGGCTCAATACACACAATTGTTAAGGAGATGCAGACCAGAGAAAGACTTTCGTGACAAAATGGCATCCAAGGTAATAAAAAAAGTCAACCAACAAACTAGATTCTTGTACCGGATCTCCTCTCTGGTAAACAACAATACCCTGAAGACTCTGGCAGGAGCACTCATTCAAGGGTACTACAACTATGCTTGCACCTCATGGTACCAAAGCACCTCAAAGGCGCTAAAAACAAGATTACAAACATCACAAAACAAACTGGTCAGACTTCTACTTGACCTTACTCCTAGAACCCACCTCACCCCTGCCCACTTTGACAACCTAGGATGGCTTAGAGTAGACGACAGAGTACAGCAACTTGCAATGGGCCTGGTCTACAAGATACACTACACCACTAAGGTACCCATGTACATGTCAAAATACTT
Organism: Notolepis coatsorum; assembly: GCF_963971535.1. Taxonomy (NCBI): domain Eukaryota; kingdom Metazoa; phylum Chordata; class Actinopteri; order Aulopiformes; family Paralepididae; genus Notolepis; species Notolepis coatsorum. The sequence goes on along the minus strand of NC_140176.1, from coordinate 111,209,993 downwards.
ACCAAAGGTCAGTGAATACCACGACCACAACACCAGAGGGAGCTCCACAAATCATGTTAAACCCAGATTCGGCTCAAACAAGGGACTAAACACATTTCGCAATTATGCCACATCAATGTGGAACGCCCTACCCAAAGCTGTAAAGGAATGTGAATCCCTACCCACATTCAAAACCGCTCTTAAAGAGCACCTACGGGAGGCTGCCATTTGAAACTGGCCACCGTAAATGTCCAATCCCCCCCACCCCCTCCTAATGTACAGTCTCCTCCCCACCGTATGTATATATTCTCTCCCCACCGTATGTATATTTCTCTCCCACCCACCCACCCCCTGCTAATGTACAGTCTCCTCCCAACCGTATGTATATTCTCTCCCCACAGTATGTATACTTCTCTCCCACCCACCCCCTCCTAATGTACAGTCTCCTCCCCATCATATGTATATACTCTGTCAGGATCTATGGGTAACAGTACTGTATATTTGCATATCGTATATGTCACAAATGTAACAATCTCCACTTCCCTGCCTCCTCCCGGCTGCTCTCGCGTGTTTTCTCCACTTCCCTGACTCCTCCCCGGCTGCTCTCGTGTGTTTTCTCCACTTCCCTGACTCCTCCCCGGCTGCTCTCGTGTGTTTTCTCCACTTCCCTGACTCCTCCCCGGCTGCTCTCGTGTGTTTTCTCCACTTCCCTGACTCCTCCCCGGCTGCTCTCGTGTGTTTTCTCCACTTCCCTTCCTCCTCCCCGGCTGCTCTCGTGTGTTTTCTCCACTTCCCTGCCTCCTCCCCGGCTGCTCTTGCATGTTTTCCCTCTCCTCTCTGAAAGTAGCCTCGCCCTCGATCCGCTCCACAACACATCTTCCTGAATGACTGACACACGCTTTGTGTGTTTCTAGTGTAAAGTGTCTCTGTGACGGAACTCTACTGGACCAAGGCTTTCTATTCAAACATCTGGATCAGAACCTTCTTCTTGTGGAACCAGACAGCAGACTGGACACCACAACATCTGTAAGTACAAACATGTAAACATTGTTTCCTCTTATTGCTCCTCCTTGCAGAAGCGGCTCGAAAGGAGCCTTGAAGTTGTACAATCCATAGGTGGCGGGTGAGCTGGACATTAGGGTAGGCTGTAGATGGGATGGTTTTCCTTTTTCTTTTTTGCTTGCACGCAAACGGTGCTGTCCAGGTTCTGATTTCATACAATACACACAGCCACTAGGCTACTACAGCGAGCCCCACTCATTTCATATAGTGCAAATTAATTGTTCAAATGAAGACATCCAATATGATTAACCATTGTCTTACCTTAATGCAACAAAAAAAATGCGACGTTTCGCGCATCAATGATCCTTTCTGCTTTAAGTTTATCTGTGAGATCACTTTCAATGTGAAGCTGCTTTGAAAACAATGTACATATTAGTAGCTCTAAAAAGTTTCCACGATTTGATTAACTCTGACTCAGTCTCATCATGCCCTCGTAGAGCAAGCCCTTGGCCTTAGGTGATCCGTGTTATGCCCAGGCGGCATGTAACTTGGAATGGAGTTCCAGGTCTTGGCAGCTCTCACGGAGAGGGCTGATTTGCTAAATGTACTTGTCCTAAATGGAACAGCCAAGTCACCCGGTACAACAGTTCTGGTGAACCTGGAGGTGAAAAATCGGAAAGTGGGGCTAGACCATGGAGGATTTTGAAGACCAGACTGGCATCGGTTAGTTTGATGATGCGGCGTGATTGGTTACTGCCTGCAGTCTGGAATGTTAAACGGCCACCACACCTACTGCCATTGACACCTTGGTTGGCCGACCCTTGCGTATTGTCACCACCGGGCTGCAGCAGCCCACACACACACAATATCGTAGCCTAGGCTGCCTATAATAATGCGCAGACTGGGGCTGCTGGTTTGGGTCGGCATAGCCTCGCCTGGCCTTACATACCCGCCGCCTATGGTACGAAATGAATCGAAATTTAAAAAAGAATTAAACAATAAATTTTTTTTTTTTTTTTTTTTTAATGTTGTGGGACTTTTACAGCACTTTGTTCAACTTTGTCAGTGCACTTTGCTTTCATGAAATATTGTAAGCCGTCATTTGAGGCTTTATAAAAGCAGCACAATGAACACAAATCTGTCAGTGCCGAGTCCGACCTCATCTTAAATAACAAACAGTCCTTTGAGCTCAGCCTTCAGAGCCAGGCCCCACAGTACCTCTCAGAGCCACGCTCAGCCTTCAGAGCCAGGCCCCACAGTACCTCTCAGAGCCACGCTCAGCCTTCAGAGCCAGGCCCCACAGTACCTCTCAGAGCCACGCTCAGCCTTCAGAGCCAGGCGCCACAGTACCTCTCAGAGCCACGCTCAGCCTTCAGAGCCAGGCGCCACAGTACCTCTCAGAGCCACGCTCAGCCTTCAGAGCCAGGCGCCACAGTACCTCTCAGAGCCATGCTCAGCCTTCAGAGCCAGGCGCCACAGTACCTCTCAGAGCCACGCTCAGCCTTCAGAGCCAGGCGCCACAGTACCTCTCAGAGCCACGCTCAGCCTTCAGAGCCAGGCCCCACAGTACCTCTCAGAGCCACGCTCAGCCTTCAGAGCCAGGCCCCACAGTACCTCTTAGAGCCACGCTCAGCCTTCAGAGCCAGGCGCCACAGTACCTCTCAGAGCCACACTCAGCCTTCAGAGCCAGGCGCCACAGTACCTCTCAGAGCCACGCACAGCCTTCAGAGCCAGGCCCCACAGTACCTCTCAGAGCCACGCTCAGCCTTCAGAGCCAGGCGCCACAGTACCTCTCAGAGCCACGCTCAGCCTTCAGAGCCAGGCGCCACAGTACCTCCCAGAGCTACGCTCAGCTTTCAGAGCCACGCTCAGCCTTCAGAACCAGGCGCCACAGTACCTCTCAGAGCCACGCTCAGCCTTCAGAGCCAGGCCCCACAGTACCTTTCAGAGCCACGCTCAGCCTTCAGAGCCAGGCGCCACAGTACCTCTTACAGGGTGTCCGCGGATCCTTAAAAAGTCTTAAAAGGTCTTAAATTTGTTTATCAATAATTAAGGCCTTAGTTTGTCTTAAAATGTCTTAAATCCATTTTCAGAGGTCTTAAAAATGCCATAGAAAGGAAAGATAAAATGCCATGTCATCTTATGTTTTATTATGAAATCTGGGGGAAAACGGTTAACGGGAGATAAAGTTTGACTTTTCATTGACCGTGTTGTAGAATCACGCAGACCGGAATGGGGCGGATCCAACAAGGAGTTGTGTTGGGCCGGGGAACCATTTCAGCAACGGCTCTAGCTAACGTTAGCAATGCGAAGCGATAACGCTAACGTTACATTTAGTTTAGTTTAGTTTAGCATTTGCACTCGTTAATATGGGAAAGTGCCAATTTAACGAGAACTGGCTCGACAATCCACTGTTTGCGCGATGGTTGGTCCCAGTCAAAGACCATTACGAGCCCCGCTGCAACAAAAAAAAATAGCAGTCGCGTCGCACATGCTGAGCGCTAAGCATGTTACCTCTGCAAAAACCGCCTGCAAACTACTATTTCGCATTTATTTTCGGCCCCGCCTGCCTCCACACCAGCTGCGCCATCAGGTAGGACTATAACATTTGCACCAACAGAAGTCCGGATAACATTCGGCTCCACGCCAAAGCTTGAAGCTGAGGTCTTAACTTGAAAATAATCTATTCACGGATGTAAACAAGGACACGTTTGTGTTTATGTTCGATGAGAGCTTCACCCACTATGTATTTTTTCCTCCCACCCACCCCCTCCTAATGACCTACAGTATCCTCCCATGTATGTTAGGATCTATGGGTAACAGTACTGTATATTTGCATATCGTATATGTCACAAATGTAACAGTACAGCACTATATACCTGTATGTCCCTATGCCATAAATGTCATGTATGTTGAGTATGTCATAAATGTCATGTCACTATGAATTGAAAATGGGAGACCCTGATGTAAACAAGACACACGTCTTTCTCTGGTCTGCATCCCCTTAACAATTGTGTGTATTGAGCCGTACTGTATTGTACCCATTCTGCAATCTGTTAAATAAAGTTTTCAATCAATCAGAGAGAGAGAGAGAATGTATACCATATTCTATTGTCTCTTTGTGCTTATGAGTTTTAGTGGTTTTACTTGACAAAGTAAACAAATGAGAGGTAGTTGATGGGTTAGGGTTAGGGCACAAAGTATTCATTCATTCATTCAACCAAACCACAAAAACAAAACAACTGGATGAATGAATGAAAACTTTATTTAACAGATTGCAGAATGGGTACAATACAGTACGGCTCAATACACACAATTGTTAAGGGGATGCAGACCAGAGAAAGACGTGTGTCTTGTTTACATCAGGGTCTCCCATTTTCAATTCATAGTGACATGACATTTATGACATACTCAACATACATGACATCATGACATTTATGGCATAGGGACATACATGACATACAGGTATATAGTACTGTAGTGTTACAATTGTGACATATACGATATGCAAATATACAGTACTGTTACCCAGAGATCCTAACATAAAATATATACATATGATGGGGAGGAGACTGTACATTAGGAGGGGGGGGGGGTTTGGACATTTACGGTGCCCAGTTTCTAATTGCAGCCTCCCGTAGGTGCTCTTTAAGAGCGGTTTTGAATGTGGGCAGGGGTAAAGTGGGTTTTAGGAGTGAGGTTAAGCAGTAGTCTGACCAGTTTGTTTTGTGATGTTTGTAATCTTGTTTTTAGGGCCTTTGAGGTGCTTTGGTACCATGAGGTGCAAGCATAGTCGTAGTACCCTTGAATGAGTGCTCCTGTTAGAGTCTTCAGGGTATTCTTGTTTACCAGAGAGGAGATCCGGCACAAGAATCTTGTTTGTTGGTTGACTTTTTTGATACCCTGGGGAGGGTGGTAATAGTTATGTGTTCTGACAGTGGCTGTTGCACTTGCTGCTTGGCCCCTGGTATATTTTGTATAGCTATATTTGCTATTTATGTTTGGTCACCCCTTTGTTGAAATTCATCCAACCCAGTTACTCCTTTAAGTTCAAGATTTTTAAGTTTCCAAGTTATGTTTTAATAAACATCTTTGGACCAATGTGTCCCTAAACTTAAACTAATTGGTGTTGTTGCATGATTTGTCATTTTGTTATTGTGAAATTGGTATTAAATTTAATTCTGAGTGGCATTAAAAAGTCTTAAAAAGCATTAAATCTGACTGGGCTAAACCTGCAGATACCCTGCTCTTAGTGTTGTCAAAAATATCAAAAAATCTATACATATATATTTAAAACGGTTTCAATATTCATTTCCCGAAATATCTATATTTAATTATTCATTTTTTTTTGTATAAGGAAGTTGCATTGTTCATTTCAATACCTGTAATAGTACAGTAGTCCACACACAGACATGTGCATTCAGTTAAGTCGGAATATGACTGTAATACAAACAGTTCAGTTTGTCAGGTACATGCAACACAGATTACAGTGTTTACATCTGTCTGCTTGAGAAAATACCATGTTCTGCAATAAAAATTATTGAAGTGAGATGAACAGTTATTTTTAAATGTGTGATCTAAAGATAAACAAAGGGTTTTAAAAGTGTTATATGTATCTTCTCTTATAGTATGAGAGAGAAGCTGAGGAGAATCAACCAGCAACAAAAGCTAAATTTATAAAACATTATTATATATATTTTTTTTACATTTTAAGATTGAACCGTTTTCCCTGTGGTATCGAAAATGGTATCGAATATCGATACTTTTCAAGGTATCGTATCGAAGTTAGAAATTCCAATATCGTGACAACACTCATCCCCTCTATCAGATAGATTTATTATTATTATGATTGGATACAGGAGTTTGGGTTCCAAGAGCTTCTTCAAGTCGATTCTACAGACGGACTGTTTCTATCATCGGAATTAAATAATTATAATGATAATAAATACGACAATTACGTTTTGCATTTATAGTCATGACTCAATGAGCAATCTGAGCATTACCGCTCTATGTACAGTACTTCTCTAAGCCGTCTGGCTCACAGTTAACCGACTAGAATAGATTAATGAATTCCATATAAATCTATAGTTCATTAACGATGCAGCAGCTGATACTGGATACACACACACACATACACTGCTGAATAATTCTGTTTTGCCTCAATATATACTGTATATATAATTCTGTTTTGCCTCAATATACAGTATATATAATATATTGATGCAAAACAGAATTATTCAGCAGTGTGTTGTGTGTGCGTGCACGCGCTGCGGTGGGCAAGAGCGTGCAACAAGATGGTATATAAATATGGTATATTAATTTAATACCTAGTGTGCTGTGTGATGACAATACATTTGAATCTAATCTAATTGTGCACGTGGCCCTCGCATTATAATGAGCTGGACTGGTGTGTGTGTGCGTGTGGTAACGTGAACGCGATATCTGCCATGCGAGACTAGGCGAGAGGCTGTATTCAAATCTGAAGTGTTCAACGTTCCGACTCCTCCCCCGGCTGCACTAGTCTACTCTCGTCTACTTTCGAGGCGAGCCGAAATCAATCTCGAACACGCCTTTTGATTGCGCGGCATTCTACTCTACATAAAACATTTCCCTCGATTTGGGATTTTGATACCTGGTCTACAAGATACACGACCAAGTTACCCATGTACATGTCAAAATACTTCCCAAAGGTCAGTGAATACCACAATCACAACACCAGAGGGAGCTCCACAAATCATGTTAAACCCAGATTCGGCTCAAACAAGGGACTAAACACGTTTCGCAATAATGCCACATCAATGTGGAACGCCCTACCCAAAGCTGTAAAGGAATGTGCATCACTACCCACTTTCAAAAACACTCTCAAAAAACACCTACGGGAGACTGCAATTCTAAACTGGCCCCTGTAAATGTCCTAACACAACCCCCCCCCCCCAATGTACAGTAAATGACCAAGTATGGTCTTGTCAATATTCCAATGTACAGTTTTGCTTGTTCAGTTGTACAGTGTCTCCCACTCACTCACTCCTCCTACCCAACCCCCCCCCCCCCCCCCCCCCCCCACCCTCCTCCAATGTACAGTTTCTATGTCAAATGTATATACTCTCTTTTCTGGACTCTTTTCGTATCACAAACAGTACTGTATTTGCAAATCTGGTATGTCATAAATGTATAGATGTAGCAGTACTGTCTATCTGTATGTTATGATGAATTGAAAATGGGGGACCCTGATGTAAACAAGACGAAAGTCTTTCTCTGGTCTGCAACCCATTAACAATTGTGTGTATTGAGCCGTACTGTATTGTACCCATTCTGTAATCTGTTAAATAAAGTTTTCATTCATTCATTCATTCAGTGCTTATATTAGCCCCTTTCGTGACTTTCGGTTTGCAAGCCTGGGGCTTTTGTGACCGGAGTCACTTGCTCACACGCCCCGATTACCCAGTAGAGAAACGACCAAGCGTCATCAAGGGGCTCGCGGTGTGTCAAGAATACATCAGATCTGAATTTCAAAGATACCCAGCGTACAATATGGGTCTAACACAGCTTCACGATGGGGTCTGGAAGCTCGGAGTTGCCAATAAACAGTTTAAAACATTGTTGGGAAACACAAGTGCTACTCACAGCGAACTCTGGCAGCAAGATGGCGTCTTCTCCTTCTGCAACTTTCCTTGTCGCATGCCTGGTGCGTTTAGCAATCACTGCGCTCCCTATCGGTACCTGTTGGTCGTGTCCATCGGTGTATTGTTGTAATGACCAACAGGTACCGATAGGGAGCGCAGTGATTGCTAAACGCACCAGGCATGCGACAAGGAAAGTTGCAGAAGGAGAAGACGCCATCTTGCTGCCAGAGTTCGCTGTGAGTAGCACTTGTGTTTCCCAACAATGTTTTAAACTGTTTATTGGCAACTCCGAGCTTCCAGACCCCATCGTGAAGCTGTGTTAGACCCATATTGTACGCTGGGTATCTTTGAAATTCAGATCTGATGTATTCTTGACACACCGCGAGCCCCTTGATGACGCTTGGTCGTTTCTCTACTGGGTAATCGGGGCGTGTGAGCAAGTGACTCCGGTCACAAAAGCCCCAGGCTTGCAAACCGAAAGTCACGAAAGGGGCTATGCTTATATGGGCTTTGATTTACCAATGCTGCTAGTTTAATGGCGGAACTAATGTTGAAGCCCAGCCCACAGTGTCCGGGGACGTTTTATGCCGACGCACGCGTGTCAAAATCTCCGCGGATTTAAGAGAGAGTTTCACTTCTTCTTGTAAAGAGATAGTTTCACTTCTTCTTGTAAAGAGATAGAATAGAGAGTCAATAGAATAGAACAATCTTTATTGTCATTGTTACAAGGTCCAGAAGATGCTACAGTCCCCATAATGTCCTCTCTTATTGCAGCAGCAGTAAGGTAGGTGTTGGCAGGGGAGGAAACTAACTTTTTGGCTTACCAGCCAACTGGCGAGTATCTGATTTTTTTTACCAGCCAAACAGATTTTTTACCAGACAAAAAAAATCGCTAATTGTGATAATTACTTCTTTGTATGTCTTCGTCTAAATAGATTTTCAATCATAGTAAAATAATCACACCGTGTCTCTACTCTTTAAAATATTTATTAGCATAAAACATTAATCTCTACTCTTCACAATATTAGCATAAAACATATTAACATGAAAGAGGTATCTATTCTGGACTGGGTTGGGCTGAACTGGGCAGTGAAAGATGCTGGGTTGGACTGGGTTGGGCAGTGAAAGAAAAAAACCGAAGTATGTTGTGAAGTGTATAGATAGATGTGAAATGTATAGATGTAGCAGTAGTCTATCTGTATGTCATATGTTATGATGAATTGAAAATGCCGTACTGTATTGTACCCATTCTGCAATCTGTTAATAAAGTTTTCAATCAATCAATCAAGTTAACTTTGAACCTCGGTTGTCAAGCCTCGTCAATGTTGTGTATGCATCTGGGTAGGCACACTGTGCCTTTAAGACAGCACGGTGGTCTGTGTTGTGGTAACGTCAGTTGGGTTGGTGTGCTGTTGTACACAGTGCACTGGTTGAGCTTAGCTAGCCCCTTTCGTGACTGTGATGTGCAAGCCAGGGGCTTTTGAGCATGAAATAAAATGTCTAACCTTACGTCGTAGTCCGGTGCTTTTTTGGAAACATTATAGTCATAACAGATACACCTAGCTGGCTGCTTTGAGCACACGGGGCTAACGTTAGCTAGCAAGCAGCTATCGCTAAAACTAGAAGCTAACCACTGTATACATTTCCAGTAGACTAACATTACACCTCTGTGATTTAAATGTGTCCTTAGTAACTTATACTCGAGGGTTGTACTAGGGTTGGATGCAGTTCCCCGTTGGTCAGTCTGTCTGTTTTCCATCTTCTGCTGTGTTTACGTTATCCGTTTGAGAGTGCTCCTGATGGCTAGCCTAGTAACGCAGGACTTTTATCATTATATGTCCGCGGGTTGGCCAATACTGCGCAAACTTTTATTAAACATTATATGTCCGCGGGTGGTCTTGTGCAGTGCTCTCGTGGCACTGTCAACTAAAGCGAGCACTCAGAAGACTCGCACCGTTTGCCAGTGCAGTGATTGCAGAATGTTTTTTTTTTTTGTATACTCGCCAGACTGGCGAGTGGTCTTCATGAATCACTCGCCAAACGTAAAAAATACTCGCATTTGGTGAGTAAAGTGGCCTAATTTCCTCCCCTGTGTTGGTGTTGTGGTTGTTAGCTATGTGTCGCCCAAGCCATGCAGCTAAAGTGCTGCTAACTAAATGTTTACTAAGTGAGTTATTATTGCAGAAGGACTTAATGTGTTTTGTAGGTTAAGTTAATTTGTTTAACAATATTACAAAGACATGTGACACTAAGAGACACGTAGAAATAAGATTGATGTATGTTGTTATTGTTTGATCTGTGATTTATTGTATTTCATCATGTATGTGTTCCACAATTCTCACCGTCCGGATTTGAAAGAAATCCAACCAGTGCTATAAAGAACGTGTTGCTGTCATCATCACATAAGAGGAATTACACTAGGGCTGCATAGTCTTCGGTGAGTTTGATTTGATTGATTGAACATTTTATTAACAGATTGCAGAATGGGTACAATACAGTACGGCTCAATACACACAATTGTTAAGGGGATGCAGACCAGAGAAAGACTTTTGTGACAAAATGGCATCCAAGGTAATAAAAAAAGTCAACCAACGAACTAGATTCTTGTACCGGATCTCCTCACTGGTAAGGTAAACAAGAATACCCTGAAGACTCTGGCAGGAGCACTCATTCAAGGGTACTACGACTATGCTTGCACCTCATGGTACCAAAGCACCTCAAAGGCGCTAAAAACAAAATTACAAACATCACAAAACAAACTGGTCAGACTTCTACTTGACCATACTCCTAGAACCCACCTCACCCCTGCCCACTTTGACTACCTAAGATGGCTTAGAGTAGACGACAGAGTACAGCAACTTGCAATGGCCTGGTCTACAAGATACACTACACCACTAAGGTACCCATGTACATGTCAAAATACTTCCCAAAGGTCAGTGAATACCACGACCACAACACCAGAGGAAGCTCAACAAATCATGTTAAACCCTCTCTCTCTCTCGTCTACTTTTTTTAATAAGGTATGTGCTTTATACTCTGAGCTTTGAGGGAAATGTAGTTTAATAAGGTATGTGCTTTATACTCTGAGCTTTGAGGAAATGTAGTTTAATAAGGTATGTGCGTTATACTCTGCGCTTTG